>NW_005871086.1:2593333-2636215 GCF_000147115.1 Myotis lucifugus | reverse complement strand
ACATTAAGGTGCAAGGAAGGTCCAGTTAGGTCACTAGCAGCAATGAGTTGAAGTGATTAAATCGGACAGATTCTGAGCAAATTAAAGAGGGTTGGACTTTTATGTTTCTACTAGAGGCTCTATGCATGAAATTCGTGCAAGAGTAGGCCCTCGCAGCCCCGGCTTTGTCCAGAAGGTCACCTGGAAGGTCATCCAGAAGGTTGTTCCGCTGTTTGTCTGTTTGGTCAATTTGCATATTGTGCTTTTATTATTATAGATTATTGTTGTGGGCGCTTTCAACCCTTTTCTTTCTAAAGCCTATCTAATCCCAACCAACCGTAAAATAGGAAGAACACAGCAATTTGGTCTACATCAGTAATAAAACTATGTCAATTAGAAGACAAAGAAATTCTAGCCACAGTAATCTTATAAAGTGTCTGTCTGAAAAAAAAATGCTATTTGATCTATACTAGCAATTTTCAACCGGTATGCCGCAAGAATTCCTTTTTAAAATATTCTTTGGTTGATCCCTTCCCATCTTCCTCACCCTCCTGCCCTCTGAGATCTGTCAGTCTGCTCCATTTATCCATGCCTCCCACAAGGATTTTTCAAACATGCAACACCTGGCTGTTTAGTCAGGGACACTGACCTCTTTTCCCTTAGATTCTCAAATAATAAAATGACAACAGCCAACACAACAATAGCCATCTGGTGTGATTGAATCAAAATTATGCCTTTTTTTGTCAGATTGGCAAAAAATATATTTTTTGGTAAGCCACAGAACTTTAGTATAATTAGTTTATGTGAGTCATGAGATGAAAGATGGAAATCGCTGATCTGTACTATCTGAAGTTGCTATTTGAGTCCAAAGAACTTCTTCCCCAGATTCCTTCAATCTGAAACAATCGAACAGTATCCAACTACACCCACCAACATGGAAAATAAAACAAAACAACAAAACACACAACCACACTCCTCCCTCACATGCTTTCTGCCACTTACTTCACTTCCTTTTTCCACGTGTGCACCTGCTTCCTAGTACAGAGCCCACAAAGGCCAGCACACAGCAGGCACCGATTACAGGGTCTTTTTCAATGAAGATATGGCTTTAACTCTCTGTGTTTACATGCATAACAATCTGTTAGCCAAAACACACTTGAAAATTTAACTCACAGTGCATATTCTCCCAAACTTTTGTGTTGAGACAGAGGGAAACAGTGAAGTAGTAGGAACTTCTAAAAAGATCAACCCAAAAGATTTCATCCTCACCATGGACAAAAGGTTTGTCAAAGGGACACTCATTGTCGTGATTTCATGTGCCCCTCCCTTTGAAATAAATTGATATTTAAAATATTCAAAATTATAATTGCTGTCCTTGAAGGGTAAATTACAGATTTCTGGGCTTTTCACAGTGGTCTGTGGTACTCCCAACCCATGCTACTATCCTTTATTTTTCTGAAAAAGCATGTCACATGGTGACTGTCACATGGAAAACAAAGCCAGTAGAAGCCTGCCTGATTTTAGCATGAGGATGTTCTAGTCTTAATTGTCCTTCGGCCATCTTATTAACATCTCCTTCATGCTAACAGCTTGTTCCTTCTGTTAAGATCTCAGTTGAAAACAAAGAAAAATAACAAAGAACAAAACAACTACAGGCATTTTTTAGAGAGGCTTCTGAAATCAGTGTGGGTTATTTTCTTTGTACTTTGCTTTAACACTCCAATCGGGAAATCTCGATCTTCCAATTTGTGTGGTGTAAATACTCCCACCGTGACCAATTACAGCTATCAGGTCAGGCCACTGATGGTGGAGTTGGGCTGTGCACAGTTGGCTTTCCCAGAAGTTGGTACAAGCTGGTTCCAGCATACCAATGCCTGTGACCTGAGTTGAGCCATACCAGACAATTCTAGCCAGTCAAGTCACTCCAGCTTAGGATCAGTCATGGGGAGTAGCTAGGAACTGTTCCTGCTGTGTGCCCTGCCCACATTCCTGACTCCAAAAATTGTGAGCGTAATACAACAGTTGTTTTTTTTACTTCACTAGGTTTTTTTTACTTCACTACGTTGTTGTTGTTTTTTTTTTTACAGCTTCATCGAGCTATTCATCCACTTAAAGTGTAAAATTCAATGGCTTTTAGTATATCTGTAGAGTTATGTGACCATCGCCATAATCAAATTTAGGTTATCTTATTCCCCTTAACTGCCACTTCTCAATCTTCCCACCTCACCTCCAGGCAACCAATAATAGATTTTCTGTCTCCATTGATTTTCTTGTTCTGGACGTTTCATATAAATGGGATCATACAATGTGGTCATTTGTGACTGGCTTCACTCATTTAGCATGTTTTCAAGGTTCATCCATGTTGCAGCATATATCAATACTTCATTCCTTTGTACTATCAAATGATGTCTCATTGTATGTATATCCTGCATTTACAATACCATTGTTTATCCATTTATCAGTTGGTGGACATTTGGGTTATTTATCCTTTGTCTTAGGCCATTCAGGCCAATACAAAAAAATACCATAGAATAGGTAGGTGGCTTAAACAACAAATATTTGTATCTCACAGTTTCGGATCCTGGCAGATTTGGTATCTGGTGCCAGCCTGCTTTCCGGGTCAGAGGTGGCTGTCTTCTTACTATATCCTCACGTATCAGAAGGGGCAAGAGAGTTCTCTAGGGTCTCTCTTATTAAGTCATTAATTACATCCATCATGACTCCACCCTTATGACCTAATCACCTCCCAAAGGCCCCCAACTCCTAATATCATCACTCTAGGGGTTATGATTTCAACATATGAATTGGAAGGGTTGAAACAAACATTATCCATAGGCACTTTGGGGCCATTATTGTAACCAGACAATCAATGGGTCCATGCTGTCTGTCACTACTTGAGCCAATTAAGCAGAGACAGGGTTGAATCATATATGAGCATTTATTCCAATACTGCCGGCAGTATGGGAGAGCAGCAGGTCATCCATAAAAATCTACTCTCCTCTTTCCATAAGCCAGCTGCTTATAGTGGGTAGAAGGACAAAGATTACATGGGGAAGTAGGTAAAAGGGTATGCCAAATGGACAGTTAACAGGTAATACAGGCTAGGGATCTTCAAAGGGCTTAGTGATATGTAAAGGGCTGGGAGTCTTCAAAGGGCTGGTGATTCTAGTTTCTGCAACGAAGTTGTTAATCTTTCCATGATAATAGGCAGCTCTCATGGGGAGGATGGGCTGCATTTCCAGGTGAGCTCCCAGCCAGGTTAGAATGTGTCTTCTTTAATTAGAATAAAACATTCATGGTTAACAGAGCATGATTTATATTTCTTACAATTCTATCTGGTCCCCAATATGCTATTTCTGCCCCTAACATTATGAATTATGCTTATATGGGCATTCATGTACAAGTTTTTTAAGGACATATGTTTTCATTTCTCTTGGATACATAGGAGCAGAATTTAAGATCATATGGTAACTGTTTCACTGTTGCAGAACTATCAGACTGTGTTCCAAAGTGGCTGCACCACTTTCTATTCCCACCAGTAGTATATGAGTGTTCCAATTTCTCCACATCCTTGCCAACACTTGTAATTATCTGTCTTTTTTCATCATGGTTAGTTTGAAGTGATATTTCATTGTGAATTTGATTTGCATTTCCCTGACGACTAATGATCTTCAGCAACTTTTTATGTGCTTATCTGTCCTGTATATCTTCTTTGGAGAACTGTCTATTCTAGATTCTTTGCCCATCTTTCAATTGGGACTTTTAATTATTGAGTTATAATAGTTTTAAAAATGTATTCTAGATATGTTTCTTATCAGATATATGGTTTACAAAATTTTCTCCCATTCAGTGGGTTGTCTTTTCACTTTTTTGATGGTAGCCCTTGAAGCACAAAAGTTTTTTATTTTGATGAAGTCGAAGTTGTCTGATTTTTTCTTTTGTTGTTTGTGCCTTTGGTGTCATATGGAACAAAATATTGACTAATCCAATTATACCTATGTTTTCTCCTAAGTTTTATAGTTTTTGCTCTTATATTTAAGTCTTTGGTTCATTTTAAGTTAATTTTTGTGGATGATGTGAGCAGTTCAGATTCATTCTTTTGCATGTGAATAAGGATCATTTCTTGAAAAAAATTATCCTCTTCCCATTTGTTTTTGTGGAAAATCAATGGGCCATAAATCTATGGGTTTTTTCCCCTGAGAACCTCAATTCCATTCCATTGATCTATACATCTATTCATAAGCCAGTACTGCTTGTCCAGATTACTGTAGCTTTATAGCAAATTTTGAAGTCACAAAGTGTGAGTCCTCCAATTTTGTTCTTCATTTTTAAGATTTTTTGACTCTTCTAATACCTTTGCATTTCCATATGAATTTTAGGGTCAGCTTATCCATTTCTGCAAGGCAGCTGGGATTTTGATAGTGATTGCATTGACTATGTAGATCAATTTCAGAAGTACTTCTATCTTAACAATGTGTTCCAAACCATTAACATGGGATATTTCCCCTTTATCTAGGTTTTCTTAAATTTCTTTCAACGATGTTTTATAGTCTTCAGAGTATAAAACTACTTTTTGTTAAATTTATTTCTAAGTACTTTATTCTTTTTGGTGCTATTGTAAATGGAAGTTTTTTTAAATTTCATTTTCAATTTTCTCATTGCTATTGTATAAAAATATTATTATATTGATCTTATATTCTGTAACCTTGTTGGTATGCCAATAAAATTTAGGACAATGGACAACTGAAACACCAACTTCACTTATTCCTACCATGTCCATTTTAATCTCCTTCTTATATTATTCTTTATTCCATTGCCTCTGCTTTATTTCAAGATGACTCCCCTCCTGGCCTGGGTCATCCTGGAGCCTTCTAACAGAGCATTTTCCTTCCATTGAGCTTCCTGCAAGTCTTTTTCCACAGAAAAAGTTGTATGTATTGACAGAATAAGTTGTCTACTACATAAATTTGCATGCAACTTACTTGCTTTGAATTATTAAATATTGACTCAAATTTAAGGACTTGGAATATTATTCTCAAAGCTCACAAAATCTTTAATTATCTGCCCCCTCATATAAATCTACTGTCACCTTCCACAGTGTGCCTTTTGCTTCATCCACAATGCCTTCAGACACACTGATTACTTTGCCTGGACTGCCATTCCTCAACTAGCTAACTCCTACTCATCTGCCTTCAACTTGGGTTACTTCTGTGAATCTTTTCTTTATGGCCTCCTTTCCCACAGTCTGGTTAGATGTTCTTACTCTGTGAGCCCCACAAAGTCCTATATTTCCCTCCACTACTGAGCCTAACACACTTTGCTGAAGTTGGAAACTGAGGGCAGAGCCAAGTCTGGCTGATCTTTATATTTCTAACACCTAGAACACCAGTAAACAGTGTCCAAGGGTAAGAGGGGAGGACAAGAATTTGAAGCTTGAAAAGGTTGGTTTAACTTAAAAATTTAGTCTCCAAACTCACTTTTGGGGAAAGAGGCAGAAATTATAACCATTTACTCTTCATCCTTAAGCTTCCCAGGATCAAAGGAGGCAGTCTTTTTTCTTTTTTAATATATTTTTTATTGATTTCAGAGAGGAGGGAGGAGAGATAGAAACATCAATGATGAGAGAGAATCACTGATTGGCTGCCTCCCACATGCTCCCTACAGGGGATCAAGCCCACAACCCCGGGCATGTGCCCTTGACTGGAATTGAACCCGGGACCCTCGGTCCAGAGGCTGATGTTCTATCCACTGAGCCAAACCAGCCAGGGCCAAAGGAGGCAGCCTTTTGTTAAACTGACTCTCACTCATGAAACCTGTATCTCTGGCAATACAGATAGTCAAAGCTTATAATCAACTGGCTATTGTATATTTATTGAAGTCTTTAATATCTTCCCAGGAAAATTAGCCTCCTGTTCATTTTAAGGATATTATGATGGGGAGTAAGGGTGATGTAGGCAGAATGCAAACTTTCTCATTTAAGGAATTAAGATTAGAAAGGAATCCAATATCACTTTAACTTTACCTCCAGATTAGAAGTCTTATTTTCATTTTGTGACTCTTACTATAGGGTGTCCTAGTTACATTTTTATATGTTCTTATTGGTTTTACAGGGAGAGAGAGAGAGAGAGAGAGAGAGAGAGAGAGAGAGAGAGAGAGAGAGAGAAACATCAATGAGAAACATCAATTGGCTGCCTCCTGTACACTCCCTATTGGGGATCCAAACCAAAACCTGGGCATGTGCCCTGACTGGGAATCGAACCTGTGACCTCTCAGTACATGGGAGATGCTAAACCACCTGAGTCACACTGACCTGGGCATATTACTCTTCCTAGAGATTTTCTGCCCTATGGTTATATTTGAATAATAAACTTTCGCTTATACAAATAATGAATACCTTTCACAGATTAAACTATAATTTAAAAAACTACTTTAGATATAATAGCAGCATAATTGTTTCTTTTCCTTGCTTTAACTTAAGGCACAGGCTAATTAGTTATTTCAGCATCAATTTTTTAGTTTTGCTTACCTCCATTAGGGTATTGGTGGATTATAATTTAGCAACAGATTAGACCTGATCTTGTCAATTTTAATGCAAAAGAGGTTTTTATATTTTCTAAAATGTCCACAGTTAAGGGAAAATAGAAGGAACATCTTTGATTTCTTGCTATATTTAGAAAAATTAATTTTAAATGGAACTTTTTCTTTTCTTGCTCCACCTATATCTGGGAAGGCACAGCACTATGGGAAAGATCTGTTTGGTGCTGTAGTAGCAAAGATACATTATTAAAATTATTTTTAAACAGGTATAAACATGTAAGATATATTTTAGATCTTATAGAAAAGAGATTGCTATGAAGAACAATAGAAATTTCATAGAAACGAATCAAAACGTCCATGTAAGATTTAATAAGTATAATGCAAAAGGAAAAACATTACCCACATATCCTGGAAGAATAAAATAGATTTTCTTTGAAGAAGTACAAAATTCACATAACTGCCAAGAATGATAGTAATACCTGTTTAATTAAATGCCATTTTCAAAGGCCAAACTTTGCTTAGATTGCTCCCATCCCCACCCCTTTCCCACCTTCTTTCTGTTACTATTCTGGGAGCGGACTATAGCTTAATGATTAGGAGCACAGACTCTAGAGTCAGATTGCTTGCTTTGCCACTTGGACAAGTCAGTTAAATTCTCTGTACTCCCATTTCCTCATAAGGACAATTATAGTACCAAATGGTTTTTGTGAGGACAACATGAATGAGTACATGTGAAGTACTCAGAACACTGCTGGCACACAGCAGTCAGTGTTAGCTATTATAATTTCCAGAAACTCTATTCTGAGGGCCTTCCATTATAGCAAGGGCTTCTAAAAAGGGTGAAATACGTATGTTCTTTAGCATTATCTTTGATCTGCAATAACAAATGTACAATATCAACAGGTCAAATGATTAGAAAAATGTGTGTGTGGGGGATGGGTGGAGGTGGAAAAGGGCATAGAGGGGATAAAAGGTGATAGAAAAACTAAAATTAAATTAAAAATTTAAAAATAACAAGCATGGTTATTAATATAAAACTGCAATCAAATACTAACAGCTCTTGGGAGAAAAATAAATGGGAGAGATTACCTGATTCTCACAAATCTGACTTGTCTTGGGTAAATAGGTATAAAATGTTAGAAGAGTTCATGAGTGGAAATTAATATTTGAATGTAGGAGTCAAAAAATGTGCTTGTGGAACACAATTATAGCTTTGAGGTACTTCATAGAAATAATGGTTAAGTTCTCTAAATGTCCTGAAGGATCACAAACAGAATCAAGTGACTCAGCAAATCCTCTCAGAAGGTAATGAATGCATGTACCGAGTGCTCTTCCAAACAAAGTGTTGTAATGTTTTCATAAATATAGTCAAAGTTTATAATCAACTGGCTATTGTATATTTATTGAAGTCTTTAATATCTTAAGTATACAAAAAAATGGGCAGGGCAGGCTATAGTGAAGGAGCTAAGCTTATTAAGCATTGCAGATTTAGCTCAGCTTCTCGACCAAGTTTCAGAAATATAAAAAGGATTTCAGTTAATATAAAATACTGTCTAAATGTGTCTTTCCAAGCCAAAATTGGCATAGTTTTATCAAGATACTCTTCCTCTGTGGTGTCAAAGCAGAAGTTGTGTAGTATATAGAAGACATCACAAACCAGAGTTAATTATTATTTGGGGGTATTAAGCTGAAGTCAGGCTCATTTCTACTAATCTAAACAAATGAAATCCAGTTCACCTGAAAATCTCTCTGAGCCTCAATTCTCTGAAGTGTTCATCCTATCTAATAAAGAGGGAATATGCTAATTGACTGCCCCACCCTCAAAGATGGCGACACCCACAGCCAATAAGGAGGGAATATGCTAATTTACTGCCACGCCCTCAAAGATGGCGGCACCCACAGCCACAAGATGGCTGGCAGGGGAGGGCAGTTGGGGGCGACCAGGCCGGCAGGGGAGGGCAGTTAGGGGTGACCGGGCCAGCAGGGGAGCAGTTAGGTGTCAATCAGGCTGGCACGGTTGTGGTTAGGGGGTGATAAGGCTGGCAGGCAGAAGTGATTAGGGGCAATCAGGCAGTCAGGCAGGCAAGTGGTTGGGAACCAGCAGTCCTGGATTGTGAGAAGGATGTCCTAGATTGGAGAGGGTGCAAACTGGGCTGAGGGACAAACCCCCTTCCAAACCCCCCCCCCCAAGTGCATGAATTTCGTGCACCAGGCCTCTAGTCTATAATAATAAAAGTGTAATGTGCTAATTAGACCAGATGACCTTCCGGATGAAGCTGGGGCTAGGAGGGAAGCCCAGGTCCCGGTTGCCAGAGGGAAGCCAGCACCGGCGTCTGGGAGAAGGAAGGCCTACTCTTGCACAAATTTCGTGCATTGGGCCTCTAGTTTAAATATATTTTTATTGATTTCTGAGAGGAAGGGAGAGAGAGAGAGACAGAAACATCAATGATGAGAGAGAATCATTGATTGGCCGCCTCCTGCCTGCCCCACACTGGGGCATGAGCCATTTCCAGTGGCTTTTTCATACACCTCTCTCGGTTCATGCTTTGGACTTTCTTGAAGTCTCTCAAACAAGCAGCAGCTGGCCTCAGCGTACTCTGTACCTCTTGCTAAGTGGCCCCAGGCTTGGCCCTAGCAGCACCTTGGTTCACAGCTTAGCATCTCCTGGTCACCTCCAAGTAGCAGCCATCTGCAGATCGCTCAGTAGCTCATGCCAGGTGGCCCCAGGCAGGGCCCAGGCAGTGGCCAACTTTGCACCTTCTGGGAGGCCTCAGAACTTGTGTACCCAATAGGCGGCTTCAGGCCATGCTAGATTACAACCCAACTACCTCCAAGAGCGACACACTCCAGGGGCACACTCAGTGAGCACCAAAGTTCCACTGAAGTAAGTTCTGTTCCATAGGGTCAACACCTGCATAGCAGCTCTTTTGCTGTAGTTGCAACTGGTCCTCACAGCCAATTGGTCTGGGGATCAATCCTTCACAGTGACACCAAGAGCAATCAAGACTCAACTACAACAGGACAGTGCACACAGACCACACAAGAACATACCTGGAAGTGCCCAGCTCAGGTGACCGGAGAGGCTGGGCCACTGGGCCCTACAGGACACCTACTACACAAGGCCACTCTACCAATTCCAGGAGACATGGCAGTTTTACATAATACATAGAAACAAACACAGGGAAGCAGCCAAAATGCGGAGTCAAAGAAACATGTAACAAATGAAAGAACAGGAGAAATCTCCAGAAAAAAAAAATCTAAATGAAATAGAAGCAAGTAAACTACCAGATGCAGAGTTCAAGACAATGGTCATAAGGATTCTCAAGGAACTTACTGAGAACTTCAAGGAACTTAGCGAGGACTTCAATAGCATAAAGAAGGACTTAGGAACCATAAAAAAAAAAACAGTCAGAAATGAAGAACTCACTAACTGAAATGAAGAATAATTTACAGGGAATCAATGGTAGAGTAGAGGACACTGAGAATCAAATCAGTGATTTGGGATATGAGGAAGCAAAAACACCCAATCAGAACAACAAAAAGAAAAAATAATCCAAAAATATGGAGATAATGTAAGGAGCTTCCAGGACAATTTCAAGTGTACCAACATTCACATCATGGGGGTTCCAGAGGAGATGAGAGGGAGCAAGAAATTGAAAACTTATTTGAAAAAAATGAAAAGAAACTTCCCTTACCCAATGAAAGAACTAGACATAAAAATCCAGGAAGCGCAGAAAGTCCCAAATAAGAGGAACCCAAAGAGGCCCACACCAAGACACATCATAATTAAATGCCAAAGTTTAAAGACAAAGAGAGAATCTTAAAAGCAGCAAGAGAAAAGCAGTTAGTTTCCTAAAGGGAGCGCCCAAATGACTATCAGCTGATTTCTCAACAGAAACTTTGCAGGCCAGAAGGGAGTGGCAAGAAATAGTCAAAGTGATGAAAAGCAATGACCTACAACCAAGATTACTCTATCCAGCAAAGCTATCATTTAGAAGTGAAGGTCAGATAAAAAGCTTCCCAGATAAGAAATATCTAAAGAAGTTCATCAATATCAAACCAGTATTACATGAAATGTTAATGGGTCTTCTTTTAAGAAAAAGAAGAAGAAAAAAGATTAAAAATATGAACAATAAAATGTCAATAAATAAATGAACAAGTGGAATGGAAACAGATTCATAGATACAGAGAACATTTTGATGGTTGCCAGATGGGAAAAGGATGGGGGAATGGAAGAAAAAGGTGAAGGGATTTAGAAGTACAAATTAGTAGTTATAGTAGAGTTATGGGGGTGTAAAGTACAGCTTATGGAATAATATTTTTAACAACTAGGCATGGTGTCAGATGGGTATGAGATTTTTTGAGATGATCACTTAGTAAATTTTATAATGTCTAGTCACTGGGGTGTAAACCTGAAACTAATTTAATATTGTATATCAACTGTAATTGAAAAAAAAAGATCAAAAAATTAATTAATTAAAACAAAAAAGGGGAAAACTCAAATTCCCAAGAATTTAAGCAACTTTGGAATGGAAAGTTCAGCAATTTCATTTGAGAGAGTTCACAGAATGCATTTATTCTAGGCTAACCACACCCCTACAAAGGGAGTGCTTTTGGCATATGGCTTTATCTTGTGCATTAGGAACACAATCTGCAGGCATTGCATAACCACTGTATAATGCCAATTCCCCCAGGCAGTGATACTTGAGCTAAAATGGTATCTCAGGGAGAAGGTGAGGGATAGGTATATTTAAAGTCTTTGATTTCAAATAATATATACATTTTTTCTTATAAAAGATGATGGCATCAGAAGTCCAAAGGAGATCTACAGCTTTACTTTTGCATATCATTTATAATTAAAATGTGACTTTTTATGAAGAGCCAAAAATAGCAATTTAGAAAGAATGCTGCTGTAGCAACTCATGAAAGAAAAAGTGAAAAATGGATACTTAGAATTTGCCAAGCAGCCATTACTCAGTATGATGAAGGACATAAGTGAGGCAGGAAAGTTAGAATAGGGAACAAAGGGGAGGGAATACTTCCTCCCTTTTCTGTCCTGGCTGGAACATTGCAGATGAGACTTTTACTAGCCACCTGTTCTCCTACCCTCTGCATACCCCTCCTTTCTCCTTCTCCAATTTCCTGTAGTTGAGACAAACAAAAACTGGTCTCAACCAGATTAGACTGCCATATTGACCTAAAAGTGATCAACAGGGCCATTATAATATCTTTATAATAAATTTGCATTGTAGTTCCAGGACCACTCCATTTCCAGAATCGCCATGACAGTTCTAGGAAAATAAAAAAAAAGAAATCACTATCTGGAGAGAAGGGATGAGGATAAGCTGTGTCAGCAGTCACCCTACCAGTGTCAAAAGCCGAGGAGCACCCTATTCCCCCTCCTTGCCTACATTTAATAAAAACCTTCCACCCAGTCCCCATCCGGGAAGTCTCATTCTCTGAGGCCGCCCTCTCTCACTTCTTAAGTGGATACTTTCACTTTAATAAATCTATTGTGCTTTCCTAAAGTTTTCCATCTCGCTCTTGAACCCTTTCTTATGCGGTGACAAGACCCTGGGCTCTAGTATCAATATCAGATCAAGGCCTCCCTTGGCCTTCCCTGGTGCCCCTTGGCATCACAAGCACTGAGGGCATGTGTAGTATAGCAGATTTATAATCTAAATTAAATACGAACAAGGATGTGCTGCCAGTGAAATAGGATTCTTCCACAGAATCAGAGAAAAGCATTTCAGGAACTCACACATAGGAGGATGTGAGCAATAGTGGCGAGGTTTATTGGAATGGAAACAATGGACTGTCCCCAGGTGCCCAATGTCTTATCCATGACCAGGTGGCTCAACTACCTCTGCTGTGGAAGAAGTCCAGGCCTATTAAGCACAAGTGCCCACCGGGAAGGTAAGGATACGGAACTGTAAAAACATCACCACCAGTGATGGTGAAGCTTTTGAGCTCGGCGTGTCAGCATTTTGAAAAACCCTAACTTAACTCTGGTGCCGTGTCACATATAGAAATTTTTTGATATTTGCAACCATAGTAAAACAAAGATTTATATTTTTTATATTTATTTATATATTTAAATGCCATTTAACAAAGAAAAAATGAGTTCGTGTGTCACCTCTGACACGCGTGTCCTAGGTTCACCATCATGGCATAGGCTCTAGTAGTCTAGCATAGCATTTATTCCCAGGTGCTGCACTTCAGCCCACACAGCTGCTATGAGGGAGGGTGGGGATGGGGGGTGGGAAGCACGAATAAATGAGTCTTTTTAAAGTTTTGATTACATCTCCTTGGGTTTGGAAAAGGATAAGCTTTCTTTCAAACTAACCAATCTTCTTAATTCTTTGTGGGCTTATGCTGGGCCCTCCCCCTTTCTTGGATCTTTTAGGGTCCCATGCCCTCATCCTATCTGATCCTTTCCCCAATTTTCCCAGGCTAGACTCCTCCCCTTTATGTCACCATTTTTGCTCCTATCACACATGCCCTAAATTTGTCTTAACATCTGGTTTCTACTGCACAAGTACTTACCTTCCTCTGTGCCATCTTCGCTCTCACCACCCATGTGCTCAGCAAAGAAATTTTCCCTACTGTTTTACACACTTACACACACACACACACACACACACACACACACACACACACACACACACCATAATTCCAGCTAATAGGCCGCTGTCCCCCGAGGATATTGGAAAGCCAATTCTCTGTTCTTCCTGCCTGCTTGGGGAATTAGCATCCATTTGGTGGAGGATTCGGCTATCCCTTTGGGGGGGGGGGGGGGAACGTCTGTAAATGCTACAGCTTCCTAGTTAATCAGATTTAATGTCTGATTCAGCTCCCTAGATAATCAGGCTTAATGTCCGCTTCTACCCGCCCCTTCTTTTATTAATAACTAGCTACCTACACTAACAGCTGTACATGGCATGTCAGAAAAAAGCAAGCAAAAAAAAGGTATCAAAAATAAAGGGAGGTGAAAAAAATAAACCTTTTTAGCAAAAATCTGAATTATATTAGTTTCTTTGATGGAGCATTCACCTCAGCTTCCAAAGCCATTAATGGCTAAATAAGATAGTCATTAATGTTAACTATAGGCACCATGTTATACAGCAGATCTCCAGAGCACATTCATTTTGTATAACTGTAACTTTATACCCACTGAGCAACCCTCAATTTTCCCCTGCCCCCATGCCTTGGCAACCACCATTCTGTTTTCTGTTTTGTAAGTTTATAACTTTAAATACCTCATTTAAGTGGGATCATGTAGTATTTGTCCTTCTGAGACTGACTTATTTCACTTGGAATAATGTCACAAATGGTAGGACTTTCTTCTTTTTTAAAGCTGAATAATATTCCATTGTATGTACATAACACATTTTTTTTTTATCCATTTGTCTGTTGATGAATATGTGGGTTGTTTCCTTATCTTAGCTATTGTGGAAAATGCTGTATTGTGCACTTAAAATTTTCATAAGAAGGTAGATCTCATAGTTAAGTGTTCTTAACACACACAAAATGATACAAGGTTAATACTTTGATTATAATAATGGTATCACAGGTATACACCTCTGTATATGTTTGAACCCATCAAATAGGTCCATTAAATAGGTGCAGCTTTTGTATATCAATTACACCTCAATAAAGCTTTAAAAACTGAGATACATTTAAGATGATCTGGAAATGGTGTGATCAGAATTTTTCTGAATCAAGTTCTTATAAGGATAACTTCCAAGCAGCTTCCCATTAAACAAGTCATAATATGCAGGAAAGGATACAAAGAACTCAGGACAAAATGTCGTTGAGTTGTACCTTAATCCACTTGATGCCACTATTCTCAAAAGGCTTAAGTGTGAATAATGAACTAATATGTAAGTTTGAATATCATATATCTAATTTAAAAATAAACAGGGATGGCCCTGGTATACAAAATTCCCTATTAATCTTAATTACTACTTGACTTTTTATTATAAAGGGTCTGAGGGACCTATAAACACCAGAGTAAATAGCTTTACTCTTCTGCAGCCAGGCATGTAGTTAAAAGTATCATGTACTACATAAAGAAAAAAATGTTAACAATATACTACCTTATGCATTTGAGTATAAAATTGCTAAGATCTGGTTCTTCCTAAAAGTGTACATAAAAACTAAAGATTTCAAAGTCTTTTCAGTAGTACAGAATTGCAGTACATTTAGAATTTTAGAACAAATCTTTGAGTAAATTGTTATAGCCACTATGGAAAACAGAATGGAGATTCCTCAAAAAAAAAAATTAAAAATAGAACTATAATGCCATGGCTGGTGTGGCTCAGTTGGTTGAGTGTCATGCATGTACCAAGAGGTTCTATTCCTGGCCAGGGCACATGTCCAGGTTCAGGGTCGATCTCTAGTAGGGGGAATGCAGGAGGTAGCCAAGGGATGTTTCTCTCTCTCATCATGTTTCTCTCTCTTTATCTCCCTTCTTCTCGCTCTAAAATCAATAAAAACATATTTTTAAAAAACAGAACTATCATATGACCCAGCAATTCCACTTCTAGATATTTGAGGAAATCCAAAACACTAATTCAAGAAGATATATGCATCTCTATGTTCATTGCAGCATTATATACAACTAAAGGCCCAGTGTATGAAATTGGTGCACGGGTAGGGTCCCTAGGCCTGGTCAGCGATCAGGGCTGATCAGGGCCTTCCTTCCCCTGGCTACCAGCTGGGGCCTTCCTTCATTCTGTGCCGCCCCCTGGTGGTCAGCACACATCATAGTAAGCGGTCAAACTCCCAGTCGGTTGAACTCCCGAGGGGACAATTTGCATATTAGCCTTTTATTATATAGGATAGCCAAGATATCAACCTAAGTGTCTGTTGACAGACAAATGGATACAGAAAATGTGATGCATATATACAATGGAATATTAATCAGCCAAAAGAAAGAAAGAAATCTTGCTGCGGTGACAACATGGATGGGTCTAGAGGATATTATGCTAAGTGAATAAGTCAGACAAAGAAAGATAAATACCACATGATTTTTCTTATCTAAAAAAACAAAATATAAACTCATAGATACAGAGAACAAATTGATTGTTGCTAGATGAGAGGGGCTTTGGGTGGATGGGTGAAAAAGATAAAAGGGATTAAGAAGTACAAATTGCCAGTTATTGAAATAGTCACAGGGATATAAAGTACAGCATAAGGAATATAGTCAATTACATTAATATCTATGTATAGTGTCAGATTGATATTAGACTTATGGGGTGATCACTTCATAAGGTTAAATGTCTAATCACTATATTGTACACCTGAAACGTATATAATATTGTATGTCAACTGTAATGAAAAATAAATTAAAAAAATAAAGGGGAATCTGAATTTAAAAAAAAACCAGCTCTTTGAGGACAGGGACTGTACCTACCTTTGTGCTTAACATCAACAAGCATATAGCAAATAATCTGCTTATTACATACAGTCTCACTGCCTCTACCAGCTCATTACCAGAAACAATGACATGCAGTAAATAGAGAACTTTAGACATAGCCCCAATCATACCTGTTAGCAGTCATTGGGACATAAAACCAACTTCTTAATTTTCTAATAAATGTTTTGGAAAACTTAATTGATATATGACGTTTAGAGAGCTGTATAATCAGAATGAGAAAATAAATTTTTATTAGTTAGTCTAAGTTGAAGAAGAAAAAAAAATCCCACAGATTCAACTTTAATTTTGAAGTTCTTTCTTCATATAGACTTAAACACTTGTTAACAATTTAATTGTTGAATGTTGAACCAAATATGTTTCTTTGCTATCTTTAACATTTGGCTTATAGTGGTTATATATGTATATTTATAAATTATCAATGTTACAATTTACTCAGATCACTGCTAATAAATATTACTAGACTGTACTTGAGGAAGCTTTTTCTTCTATATGGTCAGCTGTGGCTTTTTTCTTGAAAGAAACGATGGATCAAGAGATAAAAGTAGCAGACATGAAACTCATACCACATGTGATATGACAAATGTGGGTGTGCCAGCTGTTACAAGCAGCTCATGGAAGCTGTGGACATTTTATAAATATCTTTTAATTAAAGTATTTGATTTCAAATATAGTTCCTTAGTTAACAGCTGAATTAACATTTAAAAGAAAAGCCCTAATTTTTATGTCATTTAAACACAAAGTTTATACTGAGTCCCCCCATATCAGCTCATAGTTTCAAAGAATTTAGGTTCCAGTAACCTAATAAAGATAACAACAACAATAACCCAGGCTACTTTCATTTAGTTCTAATTACAAAATTATATCATTTGTCCAAGAAAAGCTTAAGAAAATATATGGTGTAATACTAATCTAAAACTTTAGCTATTCTCCTAAGATTACACCAAGCACATGACAATTATTAAAATCACTTTAGCTATCATTATTTAATTTCAAACTTATATCTATATTTAATGACATTTACAGAAAATAACTAGTTTAGATAATGTACCAAAGCATAATTTCTAATTATCACCAGAAACTTTAAAGCAAACTTTAGCTATTTCATATTTTGAAGATTTGTAGAATGAAGTTATTACATACATTAATCTAACCATATGGATTCTGACAAAGCAGAAATGATTTTTTAAGACTCCAACTATTTGTTTTTGCTATATCATTCACATACCATAAAATTCAGTATACGAATTTTTTTTTTTACATACAATTCAGTGGCGTTTAAAGTATTTAATTCAGCCCTAGCTGGTTTGGCTCAGTGGATAGAGCATCGGCCTGCGGACTGAAGGGTCCCAGGTTCGATTCTGGTAAAGGGCACATGCCTGGGTTGTGGGCTCAATCCCCAGTAGGGGGCATGCAGGAGGCAGCCAATCAATGATTCTCTCTCATCATTGATGTTTCTCTCTTTCTCCCTCTCCCTTCCTATCTGAAATCAATAAAAATATATTTAAAAATAAAAAATATAAAAAGAAATAAAGTATATAATTCAGTGGCTTTTAGTATGATAACAAAATTGTACAACTATTACCACTAGAAATTCCAAAATATTTTCATCACCCCAAAAAGAAACCCCATACACATTCACTCTCAGGCCACTTTCCTGGGTAGAGGCCAAGTCATAAATGAGTGGTTAATTAGATTAAGACAACAATTAAATGGCCCTGAATCAGTACTATCGGACATTCTTAAAAGCCTAACAGATTTATTTTGTTTCAATTGCTATACAGTCATCTTTCATAAAATACTTGAATATTTAAAGTAATTTGTTAGAATACTAACATTTTTCTATTGATCTGTTTTGCTGTTAATTGGTTTATTAAGTGTGAATCAAAACAAAACTATACCAGATTAAATCACCAATAACTATGTAAAGATTTAAGTCTAACTATTCTTTAAAACAAACATTTCAATGGTACTTTGTGAAGGCAATCCAATATAAAGTGTGATCTTAGAGTTGACGAAGACTAGGGAATTCTGCCTAGTTAGTACTGTAAAAATACTAATACACTATAGGAGAATGATCATTCAATAGTGTGCCCATTTGTAAGAAAATCACCCTCTTTTTATTCCACATCTATCTCTCTATATCAGTGGTTCTCAACCTTCTGGCCCTTTAAATACAGTTCCTCATGTTGTGACCCAACCATAAAATTATTTTCGTTGCTATTTCATAACTGTAATGTTGCTACTGTTATGAATCGTAATGTAAATATCTGATATGCAGAATGGTCTTAGGCGACTCCTGTGAAAGGGTCATTCGACCGCCAAAGGGTGTCGCGACCCACAGGTTGAGAACCGCTGCTCTATATAAAACCTTAATATGCAAATAGACTGAACCGCGAAACAACCGAACCACCAAACAATTGGTCGCTATGATGTGTGCTGACCACAAGGGGGTGCACGGACCATGGCAGGCGTCGGCCGCAGTGGAATGGTGGAGCAGATGAGCAGGGGTGCCAGACCAAGGTGGGGCGCTGGTCACTGTCATCGGGGTGAGCCTCTGGTGGTTACTGAAAATTCTTTGCTCCTGTGTGCTGCGGTCCTGCCCGACGTTCGCACCTGCTGCCGGTGTTGACCCCACTCGCACTCGCTGCCGGTGCCCAGCACCGACCCTGATCGCTTGGCACCATCAGTGGGTGTGAGTGGCAGCTGCCGGCCTGATTGCCCCTCAGGGCTTCTCCACCTCCCCCTGCTCCTGAGGGGCGATCAGGGTTGGCAGCTGCCGCTCACACCCACTGCTGGCACCGGCCCTGCTTGCACCCGCAGCTGGTGCTGGAGCTGCTGCTCACATTCACTGGCCAGTGCCCAGCACTGGTCCCGATCGCTCGGCACCGTCAGTGGGTGCGAGCAGAGCTGGCGCTGTCAGCACGTGGGAGTGGAAGTGGGAGCAGGGCTGCTGGCAGACAGGGGACCAGGGGCTGTGACGGGAGGGGCTGGGCAGGGGCGCGGAGGATAGGCCAAGACCCGTCCCTGTGCCCACCATAGGCTTGCAGCCCACAGTTTCTTTCAAGGTGCACAAATTCGTGCACTGGGCCCCTCGTAAAGATATAATAATCTTTATGGTTGATTACAGCACAGAATAGTGGGTTGATTCTAGGCAAAGGGTAATAGTCACATATACATTAGCTTTACCTACCTCTGTTGATATTACTCACCATTAATATTTTTCTCCATTTCTAGCATTAAATTTCCTCCAGGACAGAATGCAGATTACTTTTAAAAAGTTTTTTAATTCATTGATTTTAGAGAGAGAGGAAGGGAGAGAAAGAGAAACATCAATTAGTTGTTCCACTTATTTATCCACTCATTGGTTGCTTCTTGTATGTGCTCTGACCAGTGATCAAACCCACAACCTTGGTGTATCAGGACGATGCTCTAACCAACTGAGCTACCCCCACCCAGGGCCAGGTGTAGATAACTAAGCATGTAGAAACTAAAAAAACAATTATTTAGGCAGAAGAGAAATGTACTCAGTTAGAAGCACCTCAATAAACAGACTTTGTAGAAAACATTTTTTGTTTGTGTTTTTCCCATGGAAAAAACCCTTTTGTGTATTTGATTAAACAAAAAGCTTTCCAGTGTATGGGAAGTAGGAAACTATACTAAATATATGAAATTCATTTGTATTAAAAATGCATACACATAAGAGAAAATCTAAGAGGATATAATTGTTCCTCTAGGTGGATGATATTATGGTTATTTAATTTTCTTCTTTTCATTATTATACTTTCATAAGTAGGTATGAAAGTATAATATAGTAATTTAAAAAAGAAACATACTATTTCACATGATTCTCAATCATTCTAAGATAAAAGCAGAAAAGAAACAAACACAAAGGGATAACCTTAATTTCAAGAAAAAAACATGTATTTTACACATTATCAGAAATATCTTAATTTTGCACTGTATATATGGTCCTCATTTGCATGGATTTTGTGTGGAATGTAGAAACCATACAATAGAAAAACAAATGTAACAACCTTTAAGAATCAAACACATGTTAGCTGAAGTTTTATTTTGTTATAGCATAAGCATTTATAAACTAATCTAAAACAAAAGAAGTGAGAGAAGAAAACTGGTTATATTTATTTTGGAACCACTCATTTTTAGCTGCTATGCTATCAGAAATAGCTTTGGGTTACTAAATTACTTCCTCATACAATGTATTCCCAAAGATGTTACACCCTTGCATTTTTTAAAAATTTATTCTTATTGTTGAGAGTATTACAGATGTCCCCCATTTTCCCTCTTTGCTCCTCTCCCCCAGGCTCCTGCCCTACCCCAGGCCTTCAAATGCCTACTAATTGCCAGGCTTTATGTTAGATACTGGGGATGTGACATGAGTTTCTGATCTCATGAAACTATTAATCTAGCTGGGAAGATAGATAAGAAACATTTCAAAACACTGATAAGTAGTGTTAAGAGAACAAGGTTGAGACAAGAGTTGTGGCCAGAGACCTCTAACAGCTGAAGAGGCTCCAGAGAGGGCTTTCCAGAGAAACTGTGTTAGGCTGAGACTTCAAGGCTAAGAAAGGAATAACTGTGAACTTGGGGGTCAATAAGTGTTCAGAAAAAAGAAGCATTTGCAGAGAAAGTATAATGCTTTCTGGACACTGAAACAAGTTCATTCTAGCTAGAGCACTTGGGAGGAGAGGAAATGTTGTCAAGATTGTCAATCCCACTGTTCAGACTCTGTCCTAAGAGGCCTCAGGAGTGACACAGTAAGACTTGTGCTTTATAGACTACTCCAGGGCAGCATGTATGGAGACCGAGCTGGAATGAAGGACAAGCGCCAGAGTCAGGAGGCCGCTGTAACAATGTAGACTATGATAATGGCAGGAATGGTGGAGAGATATAGAAAGGTAAAATTTAGGGGAGTGCTCCAACAGGATTTCAGTGAGTTGGAGATGATTCAAAGATGATTCACAGGTTTGTGGCTTGATAAATGCTGATGTTAGGGCTATTCAATGAGAATGGAAACCCAGGATACAGCAAGAATAGACTTTTTGTCCCTCTGTGTGGGGGTGGGGGCGGGGGTGGGATAGGGTTGGTGGAGGGAAGTGGAGGTAGAGAATGAGGTCAATTCTGGATATATTGAATTTAATATATATACAAGATATCCCAATGGATGCTTCTAGTAGGCAATGAATAAATAATGTATGGGCTAAGTTAGGTTTAGGGCAAGACATGTTTTTTAGAATGATAAACATACAGTTCAATGATTTCTCAACCTTTAAAAAAATCCATGTCTACTTGAAACCCAAAATGACCTTTCTTCCACTCTCAAAATGAGAAGAATTAATGTTGATGGTAAAGGAAGCCATGAAAATAAGAGGATTTTTCAGGGAAATGGTACAGTGAGAAAGACCGTAAGACAGAAACTTGAAGAACACCAATGTCTAAGGGACAGGCAGAGGCACCTTCAAAGAAGAGATTAAAAACTGAGTTGGTTTCACCCCTTTGATGATTTCTTATCATCTATTCTGAATAGCAGAAAAGGAATCTGGATGGCAAAGGAAAAATGATAAGCCTCTTCTAAACATTTTGTAAGCTCTAGAACCTGCCTAAAAGAAAGGTATCAACCTTCATTTCTCCTGCTGTTGTTGAGGCTAAGCTGCAGTTATTATTCTTTCTTGCTTCTTGCTTTCTTTTTAAATAAAGTAGGAAAGTAAATGGATGCTAACTTAGCTCCTAACTCCTGTAAGGTGAGGTCTAATTCTAGTCCAGGCTCCATGATGAAAGTTTGGTTGATAAATGCAATAAAATAACCCTAGAAGCAAGTAAATCTGGCAATTCAGTGTATTCTGGGAAACCCACAATAAGTCTTCCTTATCCTAGAAAATACTTTGGATCAACTCTTCTTAGCTTTGGTGTAAATCCAGAGTCAAAACAGACTTGCCTAGGTCTAGGACATTAAAAAAAAAAATCCTGATTTAAATCTGGGTGAAAATACAGAATACTGTAAAACATAAGAATCAAGTGTATTTAGGGGCTAAATCCTTATTCAGGCTCTTGGCATCTCTTATCTGAGAACTTTATAATTCAGAAAATTATCATTTGTGTATCAAAGCAATACTAGATAACTAGCTTTGCTATGAAAAACACTGGCAACTATGGGGCTGCCTATTCATAGAATTACTGTTGATCAGTAACTGCCCTTTTTTTATGATTAATTACAGGCTATAAAAGAAAATACTGTGGTATTGACCCTTGAACAACATGGGTTTGAACTGTGCAGGTCCACTTATATGCATATTTTTTTTCAATACTGTAAATGTATTTTCTCTCCTTTATGATTTTAATAACAATTTTCTTTTCTCCAGTTTATTTTATTTAAGAATATAGTATACGAATATACAAAGAGAACCAAGATGGTGATGTAGGTAAATGCCTATATTCGCTGACTCCCACTACCACATCAAAATTACAACTAAAATACAGAACCATCATTCAGAACCACCTGAAAGCTGGCTGAATGGAAGTCCTACAACTAGAGAAGTAAAGAAGAAAGCACACTGAGACTGGTAGTAGGAGGGGCGGAGGCACGGAATGGGCTGGTCTATACCCACATGAACTGTTTTTTTTTTTAATTGGGAGGGAGATAGTCTCTGTGGAGGCTGCCTGTAAGGAGCAAGGAGTCCTAGCCCCACACCAGACCCCCAGATCCCCAGAACAGCGTTCCAGAACTGGGAAGAGAAGTCTCTAAAACTATGGGCTATAAAAACCAGCCTGGATTGTGACTGAGTGACCTGGAGATTGATCCAGGTGTTCCTTTTAAAGGCCAGTGCATGAACTTACTTGAACTCCCAGCACCTGGTCGGCTTTGGGGGACCCAGACACATACAGGGAGGAACTAGATTGTCTGGCATCAGGGAAGAAACTCAGGGAGGAACTGGACTGTCTGGCTTTCTCCCAGACAGGAGTGCTTGCAGGGGTCATTGTTCCTGTGCTGGGACCTCCCTTATCACAGGGCTGACTGGTAGCCATATCTGAGTCTCCATCAGCATGGAGCACTGTTTGCTCCACCCTGGGGATTCCCGGACACCCTGCCCCATCCAAGCTGTTTGCAGCAGCTTTTCCATATGAATGGCCTGTCCTGGCTCAGGCTTCAGACTTTGCTAAAATCTCTCAAACAAGCTGCAGCTGGTGACAGAGTGCCCCAAAACTCATTAAAAGACCCAAGACCCAGCACTAACACTAACCTGCCTTGCTTCACAGCTGGGCTTCACCTGGGCACCTCCAAGCCCAATACAAATAGCAAATAGCAGCCTTCTGCAGTTCCCTCTGTAGCTCCTGTTGGGTGGCCCAGCCAGTAGCTGACTCTGCACCTCCCTGAGGTCCTAGAGCTAGTGCACCCAGTGAACTGCTTCAGACATAGCAGATTACATTCTACACAACCACAAGCAACACACTCAAGAGGCAGACTCAGTGAGCACCAAAGCCTCACTGAAGCAAGTCCTGCTCCATAGGGTGTCTCCTGCATAGCAGTTCTTTCACTGTAGTCACAGCTGGTCCTCATAGGCCTGTGGGTAATTCCTCCCAGTGATTTCAAAAGCAATCAATTACAAGAAGATAGTGCATACAGCCCACAAAGGGGCACACCTAGAGTGCCTAGCTCAGCTGACTGAGGAGGCTGAGCCACTGGGTCCTACAGGACACCTACTACACAAGACCACTCTACCAATTCCAGGAGACATAGCGGCTCTACCTAATATATGGAAATAAACACAGGGAAGCAGCCAAAATGTGAAGACAAAGAAACATGTCACAAATAAAAGAAATGGAAGCAAGCAACTGCTGGATACAGAGTTCAAAACCATGGTTACAAGGTTATTCAAGGATCTTCATGAGACTTTCAAGGATCTTAATGAGAATGTCAAAGACATGAAAAAAGACCAGTCAGATCTTCATGAGACTTTCAAGGATCTTAATGAGAATGTCAAAGACATGAAAAAAGACCAGTCAGAAATTAAGCATACACTAACTGAAATAAAGAATAATTTACAGGGATTCAACAGTAGAGTAGAGAATTCAGAGAATCAAATCAATGATTTGGAATATAAGGAAGCAAAAAAACACCCAATCAGACCAACATTCACATTATGAGGATGCCAGAAGGAGAATAGAGAGAGCAAGATATTAAAAACCTATTTAAAGAAATAATGACAGAAAACTTCCCCTACTTGGTAAAAGAAATAGACTTACAAGTCCAGGAAGCACAAAGAGTCCCAAACAAGAGGAACCCAAAGAGGCCCACACCAAGACACATAACTAAAATGCCAAGTGTTAAAGACAAACAGAGATTATTAAAAGCAGTTAGTTACCTACAAGGGAGTGCCCATATGACTGTCAGCTGATTTTTCAACAGAAACTTTGCAGGTCAGAAGCGAGTGGCAAGAAATATTCAGTTATGAATAGCAAGGACCTAAAACCAAGAATACTCTACCCAGCAAAGCTCTCATTTAGAATTGAGGGTCAGATAATGAGCTTCACAAACAAGAAAAGCTAAATGAGTTCATCACCATCAAACTATTGTTGAAGGATATTCTTTACGAAGAAGAGGAAGAGGAGGAGGAGGAGAAGGAGGAAGAGGAGGAAGATGAGAAGCAGAAGAGATCAAAATGAACAACAAAATGGCAACAAATACATATCTATCAATAATTGAATTTGAAAATCAAACTAAACAAACAAGAAATCTAATGAACAAAATAAACTGATGAATAAAATAGAATCAGAGGCATGGAAGCATGGCACACACTAATGAATCTCAGAAGGAAGGGGGAGAAGGGTGGAAAGAGATCAACCAAAGATCTTATATGCATATATGCATTACCTATGGACAGACAATAGGGTGGTGAAAGCCTAGGGCAGGGTGAGAAATGAGTAGAGGGAGGTAAAGGGGGAAACAGGGGGACATCTGTAATACTCTCAACAAGGCTTTGTATAGAAATATGGTGTTACGCTGGAACACTTGGTAGAAAAGTCTCCAACTGTGCCTCAGTTTCCCTGTGCAGATTGTAAAATGCGCAACCAACTAAAATGATTTTGAAGAAAGTCTCAAGTTTAAACAGCAGCATTCTGAAGAATGAGGGAGGTGGGAGGTGGTGAATACCAGGACATTTTTTCCCAAAGGGGAGAGATACTTTAGAGCAGCAGTTCTCAACCTGTGGGTCGCAACCCCTTTGGCGGTCGAATGACCCTTTCACAGGGGTCGCCTAAGACCATCCTGCATATCAGATATTTACATTACGATTCATAACAGTAGCAACATTACAGTTATGTAGTAGCAACGAAAATAATTTTATGGTTGGGTCACAACATGAGGAACTGTATTTAAAGGGCCAGAGGGTTGAGAACCACTGCTTTAGAGGATGCCAATTTAATACTCAAGAAGACATCTGTGCAGTGATGAGGTTGACGCATAGGTATTGATGGTGTAAGTGGGCCTTTGATGACCCACCTGCTAGCTGTCATACTTAGCACCACCTCTCCTTCCTCAGGCCAACATTCCCTTTCCCCTACTCAAGTCTGCCAACAATGCATTCTTGCTACTGTTATTCTTTCTCATCCCATGTCTTATCAGTTCATTAACCTAGGACCAGTAAATCACTGACCTGGTGTAAACTTTTCTTCTGGTTTCGTGGTGTGTGTCCTACAATTTTTCCCCTGGTAAATCCCTCACGGGAATTCTCTGGAAAACCCATCTTTAGCTGTTTTATGTCAATAAAAAAGAGAACAATTGTGACTGATGAATTTAAATAATTTTTGAAAGTGTCTTATGTGTACATTGCTAACTTCCCTTAGAGATTTGGAAAAATCAGCTCTTTTTACTATGAAGTCACCTAGATGCTTTTGTGTGGAAGTGGTACGATGGAGGGAGAAATGAAGATGCCAGGAACATAAAAATAAGATATATTTAAATTGAAAAAAAGAATATAGCATATAATACATATAACACAAAATCTGTGTTAAGCAACTGTTTATGTTGGCTTTTGGTCAACAGAAGGCTACTAGTAGTTAAGTTTTGGGGGTATCAAAAGTCATATGTGAATTTCTGACTGCAGGAGGTGGGGGAGCCAGGGTTGTTCAAGGGTCAACTGTATTATGTACTTAGTTTTTACTAAAGTTTGATTTTAGCAGATACTATTAAATCAATAATCTAACCCTGAGAAAATAATGCCTACAATATTTGAAATAAGTACAGCATTGAAAAACGAACTCAGGCCCTGGCCGGTGTGGCTCAGTTGGTTGGAACATTGTCCTGTACACCAAAAGGTGGTGTTGGTTTGATTCCATGTTAGGGCAAGTGTGGGAGACAATTTCTTTCTCTCTCTCCCTGTTCCACTCTCTAAAATTAAAATAAATTAAAAAATTAAAAAAAACAAAACACATAAAACGAAAGTGTACTCAGAATACTGGGTATATGATATGCAGTACTTATTTTTATTGTTATAGTCAGTGCTGTTATTGAATCAATCAACCTATACTACAAATTAGAAGCATACAGTGTTTAGGGAGGAACTTTTTATTCTATATTCCTGTTACAGAATAAAAAAGAGGGAATAGTGTGTTGTTTTATGACAATTTTCACAGATAGAAGAACTGGAAATTGAGGAGAAAAAAGGAGTTAATACCTACCGACAAATGTCCAGTAATACTTTTTTCACCTGAAGTAATCCAGAAAATAATAGTCTATATTGAAAGATAAGTAGTAGTGCATCCAAATGGACCACTCCAGTGAGTCAGCTGCTTGTGATTCTATATTTTTCCCCTTTAAGTCAATAAAGGCAATTGACATTACCATCTTGTTCTTAAATATGAAGAGATACTTGGGAATGACTAACAAAATATTAACGTAAATTTTGTTGTTTTTTTTCCAGATTCCTTGACTCATTTAACTAACTAAACAAACATTTACATGATTTATATTATCAGTATTTAATAGGTAATAATCATTACTCAAATTAGTTATCCATTAATACTAATTATATTAATAACTTGCAAAATGTAGAAATGCTCCAAGTTTGAGAAAATTACTATTTCAAAGGCCAAAAATATAGCCTTGAACACACACACACACACACACACACACACACACACCAATTTTTAAGGTTAGGATATGACATGTACCAAATATGTTTAGGGGGATGGATAAGGATTTAATTCCTCAGTTGCCCTTAGACTTTAGTGCTGACATTAATGATTCTCCAAAGTAGATACAGATATCCAAATCCTCACATCTCAGGACTCAGGTAAATAATCTGTCAATTATCTTTAAAATTACTGCCAAAAGATTAATTTTTAAAACCATCTAATAATGCTTGCTTCCTAACTTTTAACCCTTTTTCTGATCATGATCACTTATTACAAAATCCACTCACTTTATTTCTAGTAGAAAGAAATTACTTGATTATAACCCTCTATCACCTCAATAAACTGTCCTTAGACTTGCAAAGTTAGCAAAGTTCAGTACAGAAAACCTAAAAGGTAGAAGCGGTAGTAAGGCATAGAAACCTTGGGTAGTCCCTCAGTTCTGTGTACTGCTTAGCAGCACAGCCACAAATGAGTGATGACAGACAGCGATTGTCCTAATCTAGGTCATACAACAGCCAAAATACTTTATAAACACTTTCTTTGGCTCTTTCTGGATATCAACACTGTTCTGATTAAATAGCATGTTAAGAGCTTAATAGCAACAGAAGTGTTCAGTAATATTTACTTATCTAATATCTTTTATCAAGAATCTTAAAATCAACTAATACTAATCATAACTCAGTCAGTGAGAGGTAGGTATTAAGGCAAATTGCAAAGGCCAAGAATTAGGAATGTGTGGTATTGAATAATCTTTGTGAGCTAAAGACTGCTGCTTTATATAGCTCCAAGTAAATAAAATGGAGTATCAACTCTCCTTCAACAAACCCAAAGTTAGGCACAAAAACTCAGTGTTAATGAGGTAGTACATTTTCTTAATATGTTTCATTTGTACTTAATTTTTACTGAAGTTTGATTTATTGAAGTTTAATTTTAGAAGATATTGTTTAGTCAATGATCTTACCAGAGAAAATTATAATAACACAGTATTTTAGATATTATTTTTAATATTATATTGTTTTAAATATTAGATTCAAAGTCTACAGTATTACATATACCAATTATTTGAGATATCTTTCTATTTGAGGTGAAGGGTTTATGCTAAGTATACACACCATCTTCCTTGTGACCAAAAGCTGAAGTTGTGAGACAGATACCTAAGAAAAGGTGCAGTCTGTAACTATGAATAGTTCTGTGTATGTGTGTAAAGTGAATGAACCTGTAAAGCTCCTGTCCTTAGCCTCAGTAGCACCATGCTCTGAGTTAACTGGTTCAAACTGTTAGATAAAGTGATAACTAAAGAAACAGGAACAAAGAAAGGTTATATTTCATCATCTTAAGGTTTCACAGAGATGACGCAGGTTTCCGATTCAAATTCCCACCTCCTGAAAAATGAGTTCTTAAATAACTCAACTCTTAAATCACGGGAGTGCAGTACTCTGAAATTATCCTAAAGATTTAAGAAAATAGCCAATTACTACTGTGAAGAATACACAGCTATATGAAATATAGCTACACAAAAGGAGAACTCAGTAAAAGAGAACATTTTTAATATTTTTAAACCAATAAAAATGCTTGTTTAGGATTCACATCAGTAGTCACTAATTGGGTAAATGCTAAAGGCTTACATTCAAGTGCTTGAAGGATTACTGCACAGAAATTTGATACTAAAAATCTTTGCTCGGGCTCATTCAAGATGAGATGATGTAGGAACCAATAGTGGTATTTAAAGCCCAATCACTCTCAAGACAGGCTAAAAAGTACAGCTGTGAAGACATTCCACAAGTGGGGTCATTGACACCAAAAAATGGTATTAAGAAAAAAAAGACCTCATACAGTCTGCTGGCATTTCATACCAACCATTGGAGGAGGTAGTAATATAAAGTATTGGAACTCAAAATATAAGGTCAGCACTAACTGTAAACACTTCTAAAGCATTGTATATAATTCTTTAAATCATAATGTAGTGAAAAACAATTAGAATTCATACAAAACCAGATTTTTAAAAAGCAAAAAATGGAAATATTTAGTAAATTTACTCAAATGAAGCTTAAATGATACAGAACTGAAAATATTAGAAATCTATATACAGTAGAAAGTGAATATAAATTAGCCAACTCTATGAACATTTCCAACTAAGCACACATACAAATACATATTCACCTCTTTCTTTTATATAAGAATAACACATACATACATGACATGACGATTCTGGCAAAACGATTTCAGAGATATTAAACATATTCTCAAGTTTTAAAGATGGTGTGGAATAAGTTTTAACAATATTCCACATGAATGGAAACCCCTGATTTAATTCCATAACTTTCATGCCAGAAGCATGGTTGGTTTTACTTTTTTTAAAAACAGATCTTGGTATCATATACATTGGCTTATTAATAATTAAGGCATTTTGTTTACACAGTATTTCAGTGTGGACAAAAAAACTTTTAGTATTAATTATTTGCTAGGATGTTTAAAACTTTTAAAGTCTTTCAACATAAGAAAATAGCTGCACACATTTGAGTGTTTTCTTATAAAACACAATCTTAAAAAAAGTAATGATTGGTCTTTGCTTTTCCTAGTAATAAGTTTTGTCTTATTTTTTCACATAGTATAAAGTATATTCTTATGAAGGATTGCATTAAGATCCAGTAGTTCTTGCCAAGTAATCATGTAAATCCCAAAAGCAGCAAAGGTGAACAATCTTCATAGTGCACTTTCACCTTATTAAAGTTGAAGCTGCTCCTTTCGGATATTTTTCCACTTCAATGTGAAGTAGATTGCTAGGGTTTTGTTATTGGTTTCATATGTGGCTTTAGAAGAAAACGGTTTTGATTTCTTTCATAGTTCACAGTTCTCCAATGAGACTTGTTTGGAAATCATATAGTCCAGGGATGTTTTGAATAACCAAATGCTCTTTAGTAGATGAAGTCTTTCAATGCAACTGTAATAAATAAGCATCTACATCCTTAGAAAATAAAACAAAAACATTTCATTAGCTAGTAAACACATATATACACAACCCCTTTCTTCTCCCTTTTTGTCACTTGATTTGCCTCAGTTTCCCTTTGTAACCTTTTGAGGGTAAAAGATGTGGTGTACTCAACTTTTTAATCTGCATTTGTTTAGCACAGGGCTTGGCACACAACAAGGGCTCAATAAATGTTTGCTAAGTGCTGAGTAAATGGTTTGGTTCTTGTGATCAAGCAATTCTGTCTTTATAACTAGGCAAGATCATTAAATCATTCACAATTCTTTCAGTTTGATGATAGCCTATCTTTCTGATTTCTAACTTTAAGAAAATTACAATTGAGTGTTTAATCTTGTAAAAGAGGTTTTTTTATATCATAGCTTAAGGAACTTCACAGAACTTTTAATCACTCAATAGGAAAGTACACTGTTCAAATCGCAATATGAATTTCACATTGGTCTTTATTGATTTATTTGTCAGAAAATAAAAATACTTCTGGGAAACGGATATCTGTTTATAATATTTTAATCATTAAAAATTCTACACAGTTAAATTATACACAGTGGTAAGACACATGTTTGGTAGATCATTTTGCTTCTTTCCTTGAAAAGTATCCAAGAAAATTTTTACAAGTAAGTCTATAACATAAATCCTCTTATTCAGTACATTATATTTTTTAAATTAAAAAACAATTTTATATTTCTGACTAATGCCCATTTATGATAGCAATATGCTCAGTAAAAGGGTGGAAACATTTAACAATGACTTTTTTCTGCAATTATATGTGTTTTATATACCAATATTTTCTGGAGTTTAAATATTAAAATCTAATGTACCTTTTCCTTTAAGAGACAAATAAATCAATAAAGACCAATATCAAATTCATATTGTGATTTGAACAGTGTACTTTCCCAAAGAGCATGATATTAGCAATAGTCAAGTAAAACAGAACACCCCCAAACCATTTAATTAGACCATTTAATTGTATTCCTCACTTAATCTTCAGATGCCTTCCTTACCTGGATTTTTAACTTTTTCAAATATTTTTCTTTGATTGGAACTAGGTCATTAAACAACCTCCAGCACATTATTTCTGTGGCTGTATATCAAACACATTCAATGGGTAATTTTGTGCTCCCTGTCAAAGTCTCATTCATACCCAGAAGACCATAAGCATTTGCAAATATGAAATTGACTATAGATCTTACTGAACAGTACTGAATTACTTTACCTCAAGATTTGAAAGAATTCATTTATAAATGCATAATACTAACATATTACTTCTAAATTTTAATTAAGCTTAAATATTGATTTAAACCTTAAATTTTTAAGCTTAAATATAGATTACCTTAGCTATATTACCAGTATATCCTGGAACCAAAGTAAGATGGTTTTCTTGTTCCCACAATCTGCTTAATTGTTGTTTTAAAATCTGAATATTTCTAGGAGGAAAAAAGAAAATGCAAATATAATATGATATGAACTTTGGTAGTAAATACATTTAATGAAAATAGTTTTAAATTTTTTAAGTATTTATCAGAGAATATTATACTACTGAAGTCAGGCAACTCTTTAAAATAGTACATGCCGCCCTGACCGGTTTGGCTCACTGGATAGAGCGTCGGTCTGGGGACTGAAGGGTCCCAGGTTCGATTCCGGTCAAGGGCATGTACCTTAGTTGCAGGCACATCCCCGGTGGGGGGTGTGCAAGAGGCAGCTGATCGATGCTTCTCTCTCATCGATGTTTCTGACTCTCTATCCCTCTCCCTTCCTCTCTGTAAAAAATCAATAAAATATATTTAAAAAAATAAAATAGTACATGCCAATCACAGAAATTAAAGGTATTTGTTAATGCAGATAGGAATACTAGGCATGAAGCATTTACTAATAGTCAACTTGTTGTTGGGTATAAAGTAGGACATTTTGAGAGTTTAAAAAGAAAACCATAAACTTTAAGGAGCCCATTGGGAGATATTTTTAGTAGCTTCATAATAATCTTATTCATTTGGTAGAATACCTACATATTTTCACAGCAAGGCAATACTCAAATTATGATGACTATAATATAATTTTTAGAATTGCAATATTCAAAGTGCAATACTAAATCTAATTGCAATACTCAAGTTATCTATACTAATAAAAGAGTAATATGCTAATTAGACCAGACATCTTCCAGACATCCTTCTGGACAAAGCCACGGTGGTGGGGGCTGAGGCAGAGGCAGTTAGGGGTGATGAGGCTGGGAGGGGAGGGCAGTTAGGGGGCAATGAGGCTGGCAGGGGAGGGCAGTTAGGGGCGATCACGCAGGCAGGCAAGCGAGCGGTTAGGAGCGAGCAGTCCCGGATTGTGAGAGGGATGTCCGACTGCCGGTTTCGGGATCGGGCCTAAACAGGCAGTTGGATATCCCCCAAGGGGTCCTGGATTGGAGAGTGTGTAGGCCGGGCTGAGGGACGCCCCCCACCCCCGCCACGTGCACGAATTTTGTACACTGGGCCTCTAGTGATGATTTTAATATAGTTTTTAGAATTGGATTCTAAGGTTAGTGTCTAGGTAGCCAAAGGACTCTGCAAGATACCTCCATTCCTGAGCCTCATTACTTATTCCACTAAAGACTCTCTCTTATACATTACAACGGTTAAATCACTGCTATACTTTTTCCTTCTAAAATGAAGAGCAGGATTCTGCTAGAAGAAGAGGTTACTGGGCTCTGAAATTCAACTTCTATGTGTAATTTTCACATATGAACAGTATCCCAATTTAATATTTCCATGAAAATAAAGAGAATATTATATATTGATGATCACAGAATAAAATTAAATCCAACTGTTTTTCTGGAAAAAAAAAAAAGTAAAATAAAATAAAATTTAGAAGCATAAGGTTATCCTTAAAGGTATACTCACCCATCATTTATAATTTCTGTTTTGGACGAGAGTTCTGACCACCACCTTTTTATGACTGCTTGAAGCCAGTTTAAACCAACTATTATATATCTGAAATGACATTTTGTTACAAAATTCAAGTATTTTCATCTAAGAAGCCTTTACAAAAAAATACTTCCACGACTCAAAAATAACCCAACACATATATTACATTGACCTTTCCCTCTTCTAAACATTTATTTCACAAAACTGTATTTTATATAACTTGTTTATAGATGCTTCTGTAATTGTCTTTAGTCATTTCATATTCTTTTCCTAACTGGACTATAAGCAACTTAAAAAGAGAAACCATGTATGTTTTATGGCGCTCAATCTACTACTAATGCATTCACAGGGCACATACTGTTGAAAAAGAAAAATGACTTGAGATTCAGATCAGCACTTACTCTTCAAATTTGCTTTTAAGTAGTGACTTTACAAGGGGCAACAAGTCTACACAGCAGCCGAGTGAGATGTATTGTTTTTCTTCCTGTAAACTAAAATAAATACAAGTCATAAAAATATGAATAGGTCATAATTTGTCTTTTTTAAACTAATTTATTTTCTGAAAAATATTTTTTTTTACCTATTGGTAAGCACAGGAAGGCAATCTACCACCACTCCAAGGTCTTCTATCCTGTGGGTACAAAAAGAATAGCATTACTTAGAGAAATCATTTCTTCAATTATTTTCATACTAGAGGCCCGGTGCACGACATTCGTGCACTGGGTGGTGGGGGGGGGGGGGTGGTTCCCCAGCCCAGCCTGTGCTCTCTTGCAATCCGGGACCCCTCGGGGGATGTCTGACTGCTGGCTTAGGTCCGCTCCCTGGACCTTCACACTGCCTTTGAGAAATTCACTCATTCAACAAATAATCCAAGTGTGTATTATTAGCCAGATGCTGGGGGTACATCAGTAAACAAAGAGATAGGACTTGCATTCTAGTATGTGTATGAGAGAGAGAGAGAATTGGAGGTGGGTTGGAGAGGGCAGAGACAGACAATCCTATGTAATAAAAGGCTAATATGCACATCGACCGAATGGCGGAATGACCGGACACTATGACGCACACTGACCACCAGGGGGCAGACCCTCAACACAGGAGCTGCCCCCTGGTGGTCACTGCGCTCCCATAGGGGGAATGCCACTCAGCCAGAAGCCGGGCTCACAGCTGGCGAGAGCCTCTCCTGCCTCAGTAGCAGTCAGACATCCCCCAAGGGCTCCTGGACTGCGAGAGGGCATAGGCCGGGCTGCCGAGTGCACAATTTTTGTGCACCAGGCCTCTATTACTCATATACACAAGTAAAATATATAGAACATGCAGATGGTAGTTAAGTGCTACAGAGAAAAATAAAACAGAAGGATACATAGGGAATAAAGAAATGTATATCTACACTAATAAAAGAGAAACATGCAAATTGGTGTCACTCCACTATGCCCACCAGCCAATCAGGATGAGTATGCAAATTAACCCAACAAAGATGGCAGTTAATTTGCATATGCAGGCACGGAGCGAAGACTGAAGACTGAAGACAACTGAAGACTGAAGAGGCTTGGCTTCTCCGCTGCAGCCAGAGCGAAGGCCTGGGTCCCGGGTGCCAGAGGAAAACCAGTGGCAGCAGCCAGGGGAAGGAAGGCCTATTGCACGAATCTCTTTGTGATGGGCCTCTAGTTTTTAAATAAGATGGCAAAGGAAGGCCTCACTAAGGTAACATTTGAGAAGGTAATATTTAAAATTTTTACTCAAAGGGGATTCTTAAAGGTTTAGTTTTCCAATACTGGTATCTCTTGGTATAATGGATAAGAATCTTAGAGAAGGTAACAGCTTTATTTGGTCTGATAAAATTGATGGTTTCCTTTATTTTGGTTACTCTTAGACTGGAATTGAATGTAATTTAAACTATATTGTTTCTATTGAAGCCAAACATAGAAGTTTACAATTTTAGCCAGTAATAACAAAAAAGAAGAGGCACTTCTAAATAGCATACTAGAAATTACTTTTATTGAACAAAAAGGTCACACTTACCTCACCAAATAAGCTACAAGTTCACTTATACTTCTCTTTTTCCAGAAAGTTAAAGCTACATTCAATCTCAAATTCCTGCTGAACAAAACTTGTGCCATTGTTTCATGATCCTGAGAAACCTGAAAGGTAATAATCTAAGTTCTTAAAAAGCACACTGAAACATGATATGAAATAATTTTCTTAATTAAATTATTCTGGTAGACATATTTTAAAATTATACAAAGGTGGTGATTACCAGAGGGAAAGGAGGGTGGGGGCAGATAGAAGAAGGTATTGTGATGGATAAATAGTGATGGAAGGAGACTTGACTTGAGGTAGTAGGCACACAATACAACATACATATAATGTATTATAGGCACACCTGAAACCTATACAATTTTATTAACCAAAGTCACCAATAAATTCAATAAAAATTAAAAAGAAAAAAAATTATACAAAGGTGACTCCATTTACTTACCCACAAAACATATAAATAAATGAATAAATGAATAAATAAATAAATAAATACACAGTAGGTCCTCAGGTTACATAAGAGATCCACTCCTATGGTGGGACATAACTCGAAAGTCGGAACCCACCTACATAAGCACCTACATCACTCACATGGAGCACATACACAGCAGTAATGAAGTGAAACAGTAAAAAAATTTTAAAAGAAAGATAACAGTTCCTGATTTTTACTTGTGGTAAACAAATAATAAAAAACATATGTACATACATCGAAATGATGGAACTTTTTTTTTTTATAAATAAATGGGAGATGGCAATGTAACCACAAAACGACGTATGACGTACGTCGAGTCCGACATAACCTGAGGACTGCCTATATATAAATTACAGTTGAGCATTGTAAACAAAGGATCTGAATACAATTAGGACCTGTTTATTTTTTTACCAGTATTTTCCCTCATTTGCTACCATTTTTCTTTTAAATATCAATAATTTATCAAATAAATCGTTTTTAGTTCACCCATAGTATGTTACACACTAATAACAATTATGCATTGTGTAGTGTATATTGTTCTTAAATTTAAACTCACATATATGTGTCATTCAGGTATACTGTTTCTGTTAAAATCCTTCTTAGAGTTAAAAAAAAAAATGTTTTGCTTTGTTATAAATAAATAAATAAAGCTCAACTGGCATGGCTCAGCAGTTGAGCAACAAGCTACAAAACAGGAGGTCACGGTTCGATTCCCAGTCAGGGCACATGCCCAGGCTAGGGGCTCAATCCCCTATGTGGGGCATGCACGAGGCAGCCCATCAATGATTCTCTCTCATCATTGATGTTTCTCTCTCTCTCTCTCTCTCTCTCTCTCTCTCTCTCTCTCTCTCTCACTTCCTCTGAAATCAATAAAAATTTATTTTGAAAATAATAAATAAATAAATAAATAAATAAATAAAATTTAATACTGTTATTTCCAAATGTTGAGATTATGGATAATTTTTTCCTTTGGGTTTATTTTCTACAACATATACAATAAACAAGTAATAATTATTATAAATTCATGTGTGTTTACCAATTTTATTAAACCATTTTTTTAAATAATTCTTATAAAAAGCGACTTTCTTGAGATATCAGTTACAGACCATAAAACTCATCCATTAAAAGTATGTGATTCAGCCAAAACCGGTTTGGCTCAGTGGATAGAGCGTCGGCCTGCGGACTGAAAGGTCCCAGGTTCGATTCCGGTCAAGGGCATGTACCTGGGTTGCGGGCACATCCCCAGTAGGAGATGTGCAGGAGGCAGCTGATCGATGATTCTCTCTCATCGATGTTTCTAACTCTCTCCCTTCCTCTCTGTAAAAAATCAATAAAATATATTAAAAAAAAAAGTATGTGATTCAATTATTATAACCAATTTACAGAGTTGTGCCACCATCATAACAATCCAGTTTTAGAATGTTTTTATCATTCCCTCAAAATTCCCTTGAGCCTATTCGAATAACTAATTTTTCCAGAGCCAGAAGAACAGCATACCTTAGTAGGTTTGCCAAAATAAAACTTCTACTAGGTAATTTTGAGAGCCCAACAAAATGTGTTTGAATAACTGGTTTTGGTGATCCACTTTTTTAAAAAATACATTTTTATTGATTTCAGAGGAAGGAAGAGGGAGAGGGAGGTAGAAACACCAATGATGAGAGAGAATCTATGATCAGCTGCCTCTTTTACGCCCACCATGGGGGATCAAGCCCACAATCCAGGCATGTGCCCTGAATGGGAATCAAACCGTAACCTCCTGGTTCATAGGTTGACACTCAACCACTAAGCCACGCCAGCCAGGCTGGTGGTCTACTTTGTAAGCAAGATTCCTTTTACCTTCCTTTAAATCTCTACTGGCCAACCTGTCATTCTGGGTATTTACAGCAGCTTGTCAATCATTTGAAGTCACCTCAGATATCATTAACTTAAGAGAAATGGAATAAACTACTGAGTCAAATTTGGTTAATCAGGAAAATTGTGTCAGGAGTTACGATCATTCAAATAAATCTGAATTCAATGGGTGACAATTATTCAAATAGAATATGGCAAAGAAAAAAAACAAGAGTATAGCAAGAATAAAGTTAAGTTTACAAACTTAACTTACCTCAGAAAAAAAACCACTGTATTTTGATGATGCGCTTTCTGTCTGTGAAGAACCAGAATCACTGGAGTTAAGCAAATATGTTCGACTATCATGGTGTAATTTTTCAGGCAGGTGGCCTGCACAAGCCAGTTCATTTTCTTTATTTGCCATGTCACAGCCCCCACTTCTAGGGGACTGTTTCTTTTTAAAACAAGAATTTGGAAAAGGATAATGAACTTTCTTTCTGTGGTAGATCACCTTACGTAGTTTATCTGGGCTTTTAACAGCGTGTCCAACTGTTCTGTAAAAATGAAAAAAGATCCACATGAAAACCTTTAAAAGTTTTTAAACAGAAAGATTTAATAGGCCACATTTAGTGATTACAATCCAGTAAAATTAGAAGTAAACAGAATTTTTAAAAAATCTTAAATTTTAGATTAAAGAGGGAAATTACAAACTATCTGAAAAGCAATGAACAGGACGATACTTTATACCAAATGAAAATAAAGAGGCATAATAACTAGATGTCTTTAAAATGAAATATTACAGGCCATTTTTGGAGGAAGAAAATGAAACAGTTTCTAATCACCTAAACTTTTTCTAACAAAGTGACAAATAATTATACATATTTGAATATTTTAAAGTTTATTTTTATTAAGTTAAAGTATACTTAATTTTATTTGAATAAGAAACCACAAAAGAACACATCTCATGGTTTAGTATAGTGGTTTTCAAAAGTTTTGGCCTCAGGATGCTTTGCACTCTTAAAAATTGTTGAAGTCTCCTGAACAGACACTTCTCCCAAGAAGACATAGAAATGGCCAACAGATATATGAAAAGATGTTCAATTTCACTAGCTATTAGGAAAATGCAAATCAAAACTACAATGAGATACCACCTCACACCTGTTAGGATGGCTATTAACAAGACAAGTAATAACAAGTGTTGGAGAGGTTGTAGAGAAAAAGATACCCTTATTCGCCCTGACCAGTTTGGCTCAGTGGCTAGAGGGTCGGCCTGTGGACTGAAGAGTCCCAGGTTCGATTCTGGTCAAGGGCATGTACCTTGGTTGCGGGCACATCCCCAGTAGGGGATGTGCAGGAGGCAGCTGATCGATGTTTCTCTCTCATGAGTGTTTCTAACTCTCTATCCCTCTCCCTTCCTCTCTGCAAAAAATCAATAAAATATATATATATTTTTAAAAAAGATATCCTTATTCACTGCTAGAGGGAATGTAAACTGGTACAGCTACTATGGAAAACACTATGGACGTTCCCCAAAAAACTAAGAATAGAGTTATCCTATGATCCAGCAACCCCTCTTCTGGGTATTTAAAAACTTAATTTATTCTAAAAGATATATGTACTCCCATGTTCAGTGCAGCATTATTCACGGTGGCGAAGATAAGGAAACAATGGAAATGTCCTTCGAGAGATGATCTGATAAAGAAGCTGTTGTACATTTATACAATGGAATACTACTCAGTCACAAGAAAAGATGAAATACCGCCATTCCTGACAACATGGATGAATCTTGGGAATATCATGCTATGCAAAATAAGTCATATGGAAAAAGTCAAGAACCATATGAATTCACTCATATGTGGGATATAAAACTGAAAACAACAAATGAACAAACAAACAAAACTATAGACATAGATAACAGTATAGTGGTTACCAGAGGAAAAGAGGGGCGGGTGGGAAGGTAGTAAAGGATAAAGGGAGTTGGTGACGGAAGAACAATAGACTTTGAGTGGTGAGCACACAATGCAATATACAGATAATGTATTAGAATTGAACACTTGAAACCAACCTATATAATTTTATTAACCAATTCACCCCAAAATATTTAATTTAAAAAATTTTTAAATTCTTGAGGTCTCAAAGTAATTTTTTTATGTGGGAAATATTTATTGATACTTACTGTATTAGGAACTAAAACTGAGAAAATGGGTTAATTTAAAAATAATAGACTTGTTACTGATTAACAGATTTAAAAAAATATTTTTATTGATTTTTAGAGAGAGAGGAAGGGAGACAAAAAGAGAAAGACTGATGTGAAAGTGGAACATCAATTCCCTTAAACAGGGATCCAGGCATGTGCCCTGACTGAGAATTGAACCAGCAACGTTTTTGGTGCATAGGATGATTCCCAAACAACTGAGCCATATCGGCAGGGCTCACATAGAATATTTTTATAAAATCATACATACAAACACACACACCTAGTGAGAAGAATGGCACTATTCTACATCTTTACAAATATCTAATATCTTATTTAACAGAAGACAGATGGATTCTCATTATTTCCTTCTCTATTCAATCTATTGTGATATTAAATGTAGCCTCTGGAAAACTCTACTATACACTTGTAAGAGAATAAATATGAAAAAGGTGAATAATATCTTAGTATTGATATGAATACAGTAACCTCAAAAACTCCCTGAAAGGGCTTCAGGAACCTCCAGGGTCCTCAGATCACACTTTGAGAAACAGTGGTTTATTAGAAAGTTTGGTAGATCTGAGAATGAATGTCATTTCTACCACTTTCTGGGTGCATAATCCTGAACAAATCACTTAACTTCTCTGATCTTTAGTTTTCCTCATCAATTGTTAGGAGGCAATGAAACCTACCCAGTAGGACTGTGGTAAGTATCTATATTATAAAAGGCCAGTGGTCGTAATGCCATAACACCATAATAACCAAATGACCGGTCACCAGGAGGTGTATTGATGGGTCCGGGTCTCGTGGTGCTGCGGGTCTGGAGTCCCACACGATTTCGCACGCTGGGCCTCTAGTTAAAGATTATACTGATGTGTTTAGTACAGTGACTACCAAAAAGGAAATGTTTGAGAATAAGTTAATTATTATAATAAAAGGGAATACTTTTTTCCCCATTTTAAAAATATATATATTTTATTGATTTTTTACAAAAAGGAAGGGAGAGGGATAGAGTTAGAAACATCGATGAGAGAGAAACATCAATCAGCTGCCTCCTGCACACCCCCTACTGGGGATGTGCCCACAACCAAGGTACATGCCCTTGACTGGAATCAAACCTGGGACCTTTCAGTCCACAGGCCAACGCTCTATCCACTGAGCCAAACCTGTTAGGGCACCATTTTTACTCTTATCCAGCTTTCAACATTTGCTGTTTCCCACAAACTTTAAAGATGCTCTTACCTATTTATGTAAGCAGCCAACTGTTTTGGAGATTTCTTAACCTAAAAAATTAAAATAGATGGTTGTAGCACATTTAAGTTTTTAAATAAAGCTATGTAAACTTTGTGATTGATATTAACAAATCTGAGATTCAACAGTTAAGTTTTTCAGATTAAAGTTTTTTCTGTTCTAATGCTTTATCTCAATCATTAGTTACAACAACATTGTATAGAGATGTTTTTGATATATCTATCTCCCTATTTTCTATGCCACTTGTCACATATTACGGTATATTTACAGGGTACTTAATAAGTTGAATTTTAATGTGGTTTAAGAGAAATTATATCAGTGCTGATATGCCTTACAATGGTGACCAAAAAGCACTTTTAAGATTCCTCTTTAATATTAAACTAAAATATCAAAATTATATCCTATCAGAACAGTATACTGGCCAAAAATTTTTTAGAGCTTTCAGAATACAAAGTTTTCAATATTTCATTAATTCTACTTAATTCTGGCAAGTTAAACAGGATTGGTACCTCTTGTTTTTTAAATAATTTAACCAGAATTAACCACACACCTAATAGTTTAAATTGTCTGTGAGGAAATGAAAAACCTGTGTCTCCCCAAAATTCATGCTGAAATCCTATTAGGAGGCAAGGCTTTTGGGAGGTGACTGGGTCATGAATGAGATTACTGCTCTTATAAAAGACCCCAGAGAGCTCTCATAACCCTTCTACCATGTAAGACACAGTGAAAAGACAGTCATTTATAGGCCTTCACCAGACACCAAATCTGTCTGGGCCTTGATCTTGAACTTCCCAGCCTCTAGAGCTGTAAGAAATAAATTTCTGTTGTTTAAAGCCACCCAGTCTATAGTATTCTGTCATAGTATTCTTAGTCTGAATAGACTAAAATACTGTCTTACCTGTTACCTAGAAACTGTGGACTTACCTCCTTCATGTTCTTATTAGTGAAATTAGAGATCCTTTTTCTAGGACGATCAATGGAATGATCCTCAATATTATTATAAAAGTTCCGTTTTTTAACATTGTGGGTTTCAGATGCCATAATCTCTTAAATACCTAGACAACAAAATAAAAAGAATAAATGGAAAATACAAAAAGCAAAAGAGCCTGATCATTTCCTTAATACAAATATAAAAATACAAAACAGCTCACTATGTAAAAACGGCTTATAAGTAAAGCAGAGAACATAGTTCTAATTTACACACTTTTAAAAACCTTAAATACAGAGCAGGGCATTTCAGGAAATTAAGATTCTTTCTGTTCTCATTCTTTTTAGACACTACCAGTAATAATAACATGGCATGTATTTTGGCCCACCACAAAATGTCAATCTCCCCATTTTCCATATCACTAGCCATATATTAAATTTAAATTTACAGGTCATGAAATCAAGTCTATGTGTATAGTAGTAGTAATTATGGCATCCAAATCTACAGAAGCCTAAAATTTTGGAACCAAATCACATATACCACCCCAAGCAGCAGAAAGAGGAACCAAAATCAAACTATATATATCTGACTTGTTTATGCCTAACCTTTACATTTTTCTTTCATTCTTGTAGCTAGTTCTCCAAAGCTTTCTTCTACCTTTAAAAAAAATAATCCAATGTACCCCAGGGTAAGAAACCTCTCAGATGAGACTTTTAAAAAAGTAAATAAATAACTACAGTACAACAATAAGCATTGACTAAGGGGCATCCATATGAGTGAGCAAAACTTCACTGAGGAAAGTCTTAAAGAACAAACAGCATGTGCAGAATTGAAAGGAATGAAGCAACATAGTTTGTCTGGCATTATCTTAAGCAGATGCATGTGACTGGAGCTTAGGCTGGGGGTGGATTACAGCACAGTGAGAAATTAGGCTGGAAGAGATAGGCAGAATCTAGATCATAAAGGGTTTGTTCATGAGGTAAACTTTTTATTTTTAATCCTCACCTGAGGATATGCTTATTGACTTTAGAGAGAAGGGATGAGAGAAAGAGAGAGAGAGAGAGAGAGAGAGAGAGAGAGAGAGAGAGAGATCGATCCAGGATTGAACCTGCAACTTAGGTATGTGGCCTGACCAGGAATTGAACCAGCAACTTTTCGGTATACAGAACAATGCTCCA
>NW_005871086.1:2576056-2593233 GCF_000147115.1 Myotis lucifugus | reverse complement strand
ACTGAACAACCAACACTGGTCAAGGCTTTTTTTTTTTTTTTTTAAGGAAGAGAGACATTTAAAAATAGTAGACTAAACACTTCCACTCTTCCCTGAGATCCCATTACAATTACAGAAAAAGTTTTTAAACACATAAAACCCATAAAGATAAAGAAGAGGAAACGATGGCAACAACATTTTGCAAATGGCAAAGCAGAAGTGATAAATGACTTGGCAGATCTGAGAAAGCTAAATCCTAAATCAGCAGTGAGGAAAGGTGAAAAGGAGAATCCCCAAAAGGTTTAGTAATTGGCAATACTGAGGACCTCACTATATGAGGATAAAGGTGGACTTAAGAACAAGTAAAATGAATATCCATTCAAGACACCTAGATCCATCCCTACATCCCCTTCACCATTCCAGTAAAAGACTAGTTTTATAGTATGGAAAATTTAAAACACAGTCTTTGGGATGGGAAACACCAGTCATGAATGAAGGTGCAAGGAACATATTATAAACAGGGGTGGGGAAGAGGAACAAGTGAAAGTTTACATAGTAAATACTGAGACCTCTAACCTTTATTCTACCACTTGCCTCACACAGGCCTGCAGCCAGGCTTATAGACTTCAGAAAAGAGGGCAGAAGCTCAATTCCAGAGGGAAACATAAACATACATAGATATCTATCTAAAAATACTGACATTAGCGATGATCAAAGCTCACAAAAAACTTTTATATCTTGATTATGGTGGTAGTTACCCAACTGTCAAAACCATGCAATATAAACCGTGTAAAATTTTATTAGATGTATATTACATCTCAATAAATCTGACTTTAAAAAAATCCTTAAGAGATAAGAACAAACTGTATCCATGAAACACAAATGAGGCAAAAAACAAACCAACTAAGACCACTGAAGCCGAAACCTGTTTGGCTCAGTGGATAGAGCATCGGCCTGCGGACTGAAAGGTCCCAGGTTCGATTCCGGTCAAGGGCATGTACCTTGGTTGCGCGCACATCCCCAGTGGGAGATGTGCAGGAGGCAGCTGATCGATGTTTCTCTCTCAACGATGTTTCTAACTCTCTATCTCTCTCCCTTCCTCTCTGTAAAAAATCAATAAAAATATATATATATATATAAAAAAAGACCACTGGAAATTAATTACTATTAGGTAGACCATTGTTTCTGTCAAAAGATGCAACCTGATTATTACACAATCTATAAAAAGTCAACTTTTTGGACTCTAACTCATCAATAAATATGAAGTTGCCCTAGCCGGTTTTGCTCAGTGGATAGAACATCGGCCCTCGGACTAAAGGGCCTGGGTTCAATTCTGGGCAAGGGCACTTACCTCATTTGCAGGCTCAATCCCTGGCCCTCACATCAATGTTTCTTTCTTTCTATCTCTCTCTCTCTCACTCTCCCTGTCCCTCTCTCTCTCTCACCCTCCCTCGCTCCCCACCTCCTTCCCTTCCACTCTCTCTAAAAAATCAATGAAAAAATAACCTCTGGTGAGGATTAACAAAACAACCCCCCCCCAAATGCTTACTACAAATAAATAAAATAATATGAAGTTGCCTTTCTCACAAAGGAACCTTGAGAAATAAAAGTAATTAGAGAAAGAGGTCTCTAATGTCATTCATATGTTAAAAATAAACATAGAATAATAATTAAAGGATAATAGCCTAAAGGTGAGGTAATGGTCCTATTTCAGGAAGATTATAACATTCCTAAAGCATTAGTAACTGATTTAAGATTTTACAAATTTTAAAAGATACAGAAAACAAACATTACTAAAGAATACTAATTTGAGCCCTGGCCGGTTTGGCTCAGTGGATAGAGTGTCGGCCTGCGAACTGAAAGATCCAGGGTTCAATTCCGGTCAGGGGCACATGCCTGGCTTGTGGGCTCGGTCCCCAGTGGGGGACTTGCAGTAGGCAGCCAATCCATGATTCTCTCTCATCATGGATGTTTCTATCTTTCTTTCCCTCTTCCTTCCTCTCTGGAATCAATAAAAATATATTTAAAAAAATAAAAGAATACTAATCTGAAAACTAATTTTGAAAGCTTAAAATGGGTGGTGTAACAATAACAATTTCCAATAAAATAATAGTTACCACCATTTTATCACTTAATATGGAACTAGAGATGCTTTATATTCAGTATCTCATTTATATTATACTAAAGGCCTGGTGCATGAAATTCGTGCATGGGGGTGGTGCGGGTCTCCCTCAGCCCGGCCTGCACCCTCTTGCAATCCGGGACCCCTCTGGGGATGTCTAACTGCCAGTTTAGGCCCAATCCCACAGGCAGTTGGACATCCCTCTCACAATCCAGGACCGCTGGCTCCTAACTGCTCGCCTGCCTGCCTGCCTGATCACCCCTAACCACTCTGCATGCCTGCCTCATCGCCCCTAACCCCTTTGCCTCCCTGCCTAATCACCCCTAACCGCTTGCCTGCCTGCCTCATCGCCCCTAACCCCTTTGTCTCCCTGCCTAATCACCCCTAACCGCTGCCTGCCTGCCTGATCACTCCTAACTGCTCATCTGCCTGCCTAATCACCCCTAACTGCCTCTGCCTCGGCCCCCACCACTGTGGCTTCATCTGGAAGGACGTCCGGAAGGATGTCCGGAAGGTTGTTCGGCTGTCCGGTCTAATTAGCATATTACACCTTTATTATAGACTAGAGGCCCAGTGCACAGGATTCGTGCACTGGTGGGGGGGCGTGGCCTGTGGGGATGGGCCTGCTATGGGAGTGCCGCTCATCCTGGTCAGCCGAGCAGCTGTGGACCCTCCCTCTGAGCAGATACTCACATTGTGGGAGTGCACTGACCACCAGGGGGCAGCTCTTGCTTTGAGTGTCTACCCCCTGGTGGTCAGTGCGCATCATAGCGACTGGTTGACTGGTCGTTCAGCCATTCTGTCGCTGGGCTTTTAGTATATAGGACGATTTTTTTTTTTTAAATATATTTTATTGATTTTTTACAGAGAGGAAGGGAGAGGGATAGAGAGTTAGAAACATCGATGAGAGAGAAACATCGATCAGCTGCCTCCTGCACGCCCCCCAGTGGGGAGGGTGCCCGCAACCAAGGTACATGCCCTTGACCGGAATCGAACCTGGGACCCTTGAGTCCGCAGACTGACGCTCCATCCACTGAGCCAAACCGGCTTTTAGTATATAGGACGATTTTTTAAGCAGAAATTATAATTCCACATTTAAAAAATATACAGGTTGCCTGGCTGGTGTGGCTCAGTGGTTGAATATCGACCCCATGCACCAGGAGGTTGCTGGTTCAATTCCCGGTCACGGCACATACCTGGGTTGCAGGCTTGATCCCCAGTAGGGGGCGTGCAGAAGGCTGCTGATGGACATTTCTCTCATTGATGTTTCTCTCTCTGATGTTTCTCTCTCTGATGTTTCTCTCTCTCTCTCTCTCTCCCTGTCCCTCCCTCTCTCTGAATCAATAAAAACATATTTTTTAAAAAATAAAAAATACAGGTTTTAAGTTAAGTCCTTTGTTCTAATGTACCAAAGATGTTTTATGCTTATTTTAGGCCCAAATTTGCCTAATCATTGGAGGATGGATGATAAAATTTCTCATCACAAGGCTCTGTGTATTTGTGGTACTCTGTACCTGAGGAATGCTTTCCCCTCATATATTCTTACTAGAGGCCTGGTGCATGAAAATTCATGCACTGGAGCGGGGGTCCCTCAGCCCGCTCTGCCCCCTCTCACAGTCCGGGAGCCTTCGGGGCAGGAGGCGACCCTTCAATCAGGGGAAAGTGACGCCCCCATCACACTTCTGCTGCTGCCACTGCCGGCAGCGCAAGCCTCGGGGAGCCGCCATCCAAGGCTTGCCTGTGCCTCGGGCCCGCCCTGGGCAGCTGGGGGGCTGAGGGCAGGTCCGGCCGCACCGCGTGCCTGCCACCCCACTGGCGGGGCTGAAAGGACTGGGGGACTCCGGCGGGGCTGAAGGGACTGGGTGCCATCACCTTGTGGCTATGGGTGCCGCCATCTTTGTGATGGTGTGATGGTCAATTTGCATATTCTTTCTTTATTAGATAGGATGGTTTGCTTCCTTAGTGACTTTCCCTGACCCATACTCTAAAATAGTACCTAACTTCACTTCCCTATCTCCTTACCCTTCCCTACCATTTTTCTTGATAATACTTGCTACTACTAGATATATAGTATATGTCTGTTTAGCATATGTCTTCTCTACTAGAATATAAACTCTTTGAAAAATGGTATCTTGCTTGCTTTCATTTTTACATTCCCTGGGCCTAAACCACCACCTGGCACATACAAAGTGCTCTATATGTACATATTGAATGAATAAGTCCATTCAATACTATGTAAAAGTGATAATTAGTTGAAACAGCTTTTACCTTCTGTCTTTAGTTCAACCTTTTCTAGTACAGACTACCAGAATCCTTTACTCATAAATTAACCCTGATCACTCACACACACACACACACACACACACACACACACATTTTTTAAATCTATAGAATTTAAATATTTTGCCTTTAGAAGATAACATTTATTGACAGTCTATCTCCCTTTTATATAGAAAAATATTCATTTCTTCATAGACTAAAACAGTTTTTTTTTAAAGAACATACAATGTTGCCTTTTTTTAAAGAGTGAAGGACTTTACATCTTAGAAAATTGCAAGTCAAAACCACAATGAGATACTACTTCACAATCACTAGAATGGCTATAATAAAAACAACAGATAAGTGTTGAGAAAGATGTAGAGAAACTAGAAACCTCATACACTACTGTGGGAATATAAAATGGTATAGTTGCTCTGGAAAACAGTTTGCCAGTTTCTTAAAATGTTAAATACAGATTTACCATATAATCCAGCAATTCTACTCTTACATATTTATTCATGTGAAATGAAAGTTTATGTCCACAGAAGACTTGTATACAAATGTTCATAACAACATTATTCAGAACAGCCAAAAATGTAACAGACCCAAATGTATATCAATTAGTAAGTGGTAAACAATATGAGTTATATCCACTTAGAATACTACTCAGCAACAAAAAGGCATGAAGTACTGATACATGCTACAATATATATGAACATCATGCTAAGTGAAAAGAGCCAAACACAAAGACCACATATTATATGGTTCCATTTATATGAAATGTCCATAAAAGTAAAATCTATAGAAAAAGAAAGTAGAGTATTGGTTGTCTAGGGCAGGGTGGGAGTGAGAATAACTGTAAGTAAGCACAGCTTCTTTGGGGGGTGATGATAATGTTCTAAACTTTGACTGGGTTGGTGATTGCATAATTCTATATATAATCAGTAAACTATATTTAAGTCAGGTGAATTTTATGGTATGTAAGTTATATTTCAATAAAGCTTAAAAAGGTGAAGAAAATTATCAACATTATAATGGTACTGTTTTTACAAAGGTTTTTACATTACAAATTCCATTTTGCTTTATGCCTTATAAATTTAGTAGTGCTACAGATAGTTTAAAGCAATTGTTGGGGCTCCTAGGTATTTCTGAGGTGCCTTTTGATAATATACAAAAGAGAATAATCAGAAATGAGATCAAGAGTGGTTGAAGACATTGATTATAGAAAAACGGAAAGAATAATCTTTTAATGAAAAAAGAATAAAAGGAAACAAGGCCTTGAGGGATAAAGGAGGCATCAAGAAAAGAACAAAATACTAACTTTACTTAACTATTCTGAACACTTAATATAATAATGTGTATTTTCTTAAATAAAGACAATAATTGCTATGGGTATTCTCTTGAGAAGGTAGAAAAACAGTGGCATGCAGAAGAAGCTGGAGGGATGAATTGCCTTTATATATCAGTCATTTCATACCAGAAAGATGAAAAGGGATGTATTCGTATAATTTACTGTAATGGCTGCCAAATCAAGAGATTAAATAGCTTGAAGTGTTCAGATACTCTCTACCTACTCCCAAGGAGAAAAGCTCATCACACAGGAATGAAACATGTCTGGACTTTTGTCTCTAATAACTTAAGTTACTTACAGCTCAAGATCAAATTAAGTTAAGCTTTCTTTTTATATTAATATACTATAGCATTTCAATTATTTATATTGTATTTAAGCCTGAGATTTCACTAGGCAATTTCATTCCTCTTCTTGAAAAACAAAGCATGATTGTGTACAAAGAATTATAATAATTAATATTTCTGGTATCAGTGATTCTCCTCCAATCACCACCACCAAAGTCACGCTCAATATTACAAAGGGTGTGTATGGTATTCTTGCCAAGAGTCTTGAGGTTGAAATTTATAACCACTATCCTATATAATAAAAGCATAATATGCAAATCGACCGAACAGCCAAACAGTGGAACGGCCATCCAAACAACCATCCGGGACCACGCTATGACACCCACTGGCGCCAGGCCAGCCAAGGCGGGTGCAATATGATTGGTCGGGGGCCCGGCCATCGCCCCAAAATCGCCCCACAGAGGGAGGCCCAGGCCACCGACTGACGGGCTGAGGCGGGTGAGCGGGGCCTCCCTCTGCGAGGGAAGCCCAGGTCCCGGGTGCCAGCAGCCAGAGGGAAGCCCAGGTCCTGGAGGGAAGCCAGTGCCAGCAGCCAGGGAAAGGCCTACTCTTGCACAAATTTCGTGCATCGGGCCTCTAGTCTTATAATAATCTATATCAGGGGTCCTCAAACTACGGCCCGCGGGCCACATGCAAATACAAATATTGTATTTGCTCCCGTTTTGTTTTTTTACTTCAAAATAAGATATGTGCAGTGTGCATAGGAATTTGTTCCTAGTTTTTTTTTAAACTATAGTCCAGCCCTCGAACAGTCTGAGGGACAGTGAACTGGCCCCTTGTTTAAAAAGTTTGAGGACCCCTGATTTATATATATAAAAGCCAAGCGACCAGAACAACAGAACGACTGGAATGACCGATAGCTATGATGCGCACTGAGGTGGCCAACTGGCACCACTAGGGCCCTGATTGTCCCCCCTAACCTCCTTCGTCTCCTCCCCGCTGCCAGCCCAGCGCAATCAGCCCCCATCAGGGCAGGCTGGCTGGACCCCACCCATGCACGAATTCGTGCACCAGGCCTCTAGTAAAATACATAAAGAGGTTTTAGAGTTTAAAGCTTCAGACTAATTTTTTTTCAACCCAGAGAGATCAGGTAAGTTGTCCAACAACAGTCAGCCAGTTAGTAAGGAAGCTTCCCAACAACAGTCAGCCAGTTAGTAAGGCACCAAGTCATTCTACCACATCTTTGTTTTCATTAATTAAATCCAATTCATTCCCAACTAGAGTACAGTCAACACTTTTCATTTCTAATAGCCAAGTAAGACGAGAGTATTATTTTTCTGAGGATATGACAAAGGAGGGACAGATGAACATAAACTATGAACTACCTCCCATCCATTCTTCCCCTTCCCTTATAAGGATAACCTTTTCTTCTCCCTTCTAAGGCCCCAAAGGGAATTTATAGAGCTTAAAGACAAATCATTGGTTTCTCTGAGGCAGCTACCACACAAAAAATGAAAGGGAAGAATGAACTTGGACTTTTTTCTTCAAGAATTTCAGTGAAGGGGAAAGGAACAGAAGGTAAAGATTAGATTTTCTGTCCTAGACAGTTTGACTCAGTGGATAGAGCGTCGACCTATGTACTGAAGGGTCATGGGTTCAATTCTGGTCAAGGGCACATGCCCAGGTTGAGGGCTTGATCCCCAGTGGGGGGTGTGCAGGAGGTAGCTGATCAATGATTCTTTCTCATCATTGATGTTTCTCTCTCTCTCTCCCTCTCCCTTCCTCTCGGAAATCAATAAAAATATATATTTTTTTAAAAGGATTAGATTTTCTGAGACAATTTTTAGAGCCTGGGAATACTGATTCCTTCCTCCTAAATTCAACTCAGACTCTCAATAACTCCTCTGGTCATCTGTAGCACTTATCTATATATATAAAAGGCTAATATGTTATGTGTCCCTCCGACCGTCGCTATGATGTGCACTGACCATCAGGGAGCAGACGCTCTACACAGGAGCTCTGTGACATGCACTGGCCATTTACATAGAAATGGCCGCTGTGGGCACTGGGTAATGACGTTACGTAGCAACACCCAACTTCCTCTCCCTAGTGACTAGCCTCCTTAGAGTTTCTTCAGCCCAGGAACACAATTTGCTTTATAGCCAGGTGCAAACATTTTACACTTTAACCAAATGTCTGTGAAGCATTTTCCTGTGCCTCATCTCATTTGATCCTCATAGAAGTCCTAGAGTAGGTAGGTAAGAGGTTTGGTAGAACCCTATTTTCTTTTCATTAGCCAGAAAATGGAGATTTAGAAAGTTTAGAAACTTGACCCAACTGATAAGAAGAAATGGTGGACCTTGAAAATGACTTCAGGTTTTCTCACTGTGCAGAATATAGTCAAACACTGCTGCAGTGAAATAATTTACCCTTTGTTCTCACTGCATGATCTACAATAATAATCTGCTTCATGTTGATATTTACTGCTGTGTTGCTGAAAATTACCTGAAAGAAAAGTTGGGGTGCTTCACTGGGCTGGAAAAAGTTTAGCTAAATCAGAAAGCAGGTCTAATTAAGCAAGCTTATACTGTATATATAAAAGGCTAAGTTGACTCACACATGCTCGATACATATAAAGCTCTCACTGGTGCCAATCACACGTGTGTGTTTCAATCTGTCATTGTTGATCATTAATTTGGTTGACACTTCTATTATAGAGAAAGGGCGAAAGTGATATTAAAATATTTCTTCTAATTAATTTCCTTTCAATGTGCACAAATCTGTGCACCGGGGCACTAGTGTTTAATAATGGAATTTGGATCAGGTTAAAAAATAAGGAGATAAAAAGAGAATTGAGAATACCACGGTTGATCCAAATGGGATCAGTGCTTACAATGGAATATTAAACACACTACTTACAAGGACTATTTTGTGAAGTAGAAGAAGGTTCCAAAATAATAGCATCTTAAAAAGCAGGACAGAACCCTAGCCAATTTGGCTCAGTGGATAGAGCTTCAGCCCACAAACTGAAGGGACCCTCGATTGCAGGCTCAGTCCTGGCCCTGGTCGGGACACATGCAACCAATCTCTCTCTCTCTCTCTCTCTCTCTCTCTCTCTCTCTCTCTCTCTTCCCCCCCCCCCCGCCCTCTCTCTCCATTCCACATTCTCTTAAAAAAAAAAAAGTATCCTCTGATGAGGATTAACAAAACAAAACAAACAAAAGCAGAACAGAAAACTGAATATATAGTATAATCCTGGTTTAAAAAAATACATAAACTCAATTCAAAAGGGCTCTATAAAAACATTAACAAGTTATGTTTTGCTGGTGGAATTACAGGTGACTTTTTTCTTCACTTATAGGTTTCTCTATTTTCTACAATGAACATGAATTACTTTCATAATCTGAAGAAATATTTTTAACATAAGAATCTATTTTCACTTTTCCAAAATTAGGGAACTCTATATAATTTTCTCAATTCTTGACTTCTCACCTCATCAAGGACTCAGCTCCCACATATACTATCTTCGATTTCTCCCTTTGAACTGATTCCTCCCATTCTGCTTTCAACCATGCTCAGGTTTCCTCTATCAACGCCTATACTCTTTCTCCACTTCTCTTCCCTGCCAAATTTCTACAATGAGGGCTTTTTAGTTTCCATTTTCTTTTTAACCCTTTACGACCTTGCTTTTATTTTGGCCTCTCCTCTGAAAAAATTGCATCTTCAAGGTCACTTAAAGTTATAAGGGAGCCTTTAAACAATGAAAATGCTTATCAAGGTCAGCCAAGCCAACTCTAAAGCCTGTTCATTCTTCATTCACCATTTAGCATTTTTATCATGTCAATGCCATCGTTCTGTTCACATGACACAGCATATCTTGACTCTCCTCGTTCCCTTACTCCCTTTTGGTTCCTTTACCTTCAATGATTCTTTTCTCTCTAAACTAAAATTGGAAAAATATTCTTTCATGGCTTCAGCTATTTCTCTAGACTTAGTCTCTTCTCTAACTTCTATGTATCAGCTTCCTGAGCTGCCATTGCTGGGTCCAAGTCAACACATCTAAAACAAATCTCTTCAACCTCTTCCAATATCAAACCAACTAGCTGCCTTTCCTAGCTACATTTTAAATTACTGGCATCAATCTTCTCTCAGACTAGAAACCTGGGAGTTAATTTGACTCCCCTCCCCTTCCTTCCAACAATCACTAAATCTTCTTCAATCTTCCTTCAGAATATTTCCTGGATCCATTCTGACCTTCCCTTTTCCACTGTCAGATCTCCAGTCTTATCACTTCAAGCCTAAATTACTGTAAGAATTATCTGATTTTTCCTGACAACATTCTGTTCCTGGCCCCTATAGATCATCCTTTACAATCACTGCCTATAGTGTTCATGGCAAAATCCTCAAATCTCCAATAGTTTTCTACTGAATTTTCCAAACTATGTTTAAAGTATTCTGAGAGATTTTAGTGGATGTTTTATTCTGTTCAAATAAATTTGAATATGCTGCATGTTAAACTATTTCTTATATTATTATTTTATTTTTTTAGAGAGAGAGAGGAAGGGAGAGAAAACCATCAGTTTGTCATTCCACTCATTTATGCATTAATTGGTTGATTCTTGTATGTAACCTGACTGAGGATAGAACCCACACCCTTGGCATATCGAGACAATACTCCAACCAACTGAGCTACTCAGCTAGGGCTAAACTACTTCTCGAAAATTAATTCAATATATTAAAAAGGCTGGTGTAGCTCAGTGGTTGAGTATCGACCTATGAAGCAGGTCACAGTTCAATTCCCAGTCAGGGCACATGCCCGGGTTTCGGGCTCCATCCCCGGTGTAGGGTGTGCAGGAGATGTGCAGAAACATCTCTCATCATTGATGTTTCTATCTCTCTCCTTCCTCTCTGAAATCAATAAATACACTGAGTGGCCAGATTATTATGACCACCTCATCAATACTTCGTTGGGGCACCTTTTGCCTTCAATACTGCAGCGATTCTTCTTGGCATTGACTCCACGAGATGTTGAAAGATGATGCGAGGAATCTGACACCATGCCTGATGAATAGCACTGTCCAGTTCTGTGAGATTTGATGGTTGTGGAACCAGCTGCCTGATGGCTCTTTTAACTTCGTCCCACAAATGCTCAATTGGATTGAGATCTGGTGATTGTGGGGGCCACCTAAGCAAGGTAAAGTCTCCCTCATGTTTTTGAAACCACTCCTGCACAATACGAGCACCGTGGCATGGCGCATTGTCTTGTTGGAAGAAGCCATCTCCATTGGGATACGCCATCAACATGATAGGATGAACTTGATCAGCAACGATACTTAGGTATGTTGTGCTATTCAGACATTTATAATGATCTGGCCCTCTAGCAACTTCAGCGCGAAATTATAGCTAATTTGCCTACAAATGTCAGGTGGTCATAATAATCTGGCCACTCAGTATATATCCTATATAATAAAAGACTAATATGCAAATCAACCAAACGGCAGAACAACCAGTTGCTATGATGCACACTGACCACCAGGGAGCAGAAGCTCAACGCAGGAGCTGCCCCCTGGTGGTCAGTATGCTCTCACAGGGGGAGTGCTGAGTGCAGCAGCAGCGCTAAGAATTTCCAACTGATGGAAGGGAGCAGGCCTAAGCCATCAGTTGGACATCCCCCAAGGGCTCCGGACTGCAAGAGGGCACAGGCTGGGCTGAGGGACATTCCCCTGCCCCCGAGTGCACGATTTTCATGCACCGGCCCTCTAGTTTAAAATAAAAGGCTCTGAGAAGGCTGCATAATTTTATTTAACTCTGGGTACCAAACTTAGCCACCATCCCTTTTTAAAAAAATCTGCCAAACATACATAAAAAGATGCATATGTTCCAAGGAACATAGTTTGTGGAATTGATTTACTATACCAAGACTAAACTATTTATCTAAATGTAGAAAACCTTCATAATCAGGTACCTTACTATGAGAAATTAATAATTTTTTAAATTAGATGGGGAAAAAAGAGCAAAACATCTCCCACTATTTTTTTTATAAAGGGAGGACGGGAAGTTTTTGTTGAGGGAGGAAAATTCCATTCACTGGTATTAATCAAATAACAATAATATTATCCTATCTAATAAAAGGGTAATATGCAAATTACCCATCACTCCATCACAGAGATGGTGGCACCCATAGCCACAAGATGGCGGCGCCCAGTCCCCTCAGCCCCGCTGGAGTCCCCCAGTCCTGGGGGAGGGGGTGGCTGCTGAGAGTGGGCAGCGTACGGGCGGAATGCTTGCTTCGTCGCCATGGTGACGAGGCAAGCATCCCACCCTGGCTGCGGAGGGCCTCTGGGCCGTGGAGAGCCCCTGGGCAGCGGGTGTGAAGCAGCCAGGCCCCGCAGAGAGCAGAGAATCACGGGGAGTGGGCCTAAGACATCAGGGCTCCAGGATTGGAGAGGTCTCCCCTGAGGGCTCCCAGATTGGAAAGGGTGCAGGTCAGACTGAGGGACCCATCCCCTGTGCATGAATTTCATGCACTGGGCCTCTAGTTAAAAATAATAGCTAGTCTTTATAAAATACTTACTATATGTTCGCCATAGGCATTATCATATTATGAGCATATCATGCCCTTTTTATAGGTGAGGAAACTGAGGCATATAAAGGTTACATAATTTGGCCAAGGTCAAAGAGCAATAAAGTTGAGTCAGGACTGGAACCCAGGCATTCTGTCACTATTGCCTCTACTTTCAACCAATATACTATACTGCCTATCTCTCAATTAAGATGAGAGATTAAGGGTGAATGTGTAGACAGGTGATGCAGGTTTATAATTTCCTAGCTCGTTACTTTGGCAGGGTCACTTATTCTATCCTGAATCTGTTATCTCAAATGTGAAATGGAAATATGGTTATGAAGATCAAAATGAGATTACATGTAAGTTATTACTGTTATTATCACTCCTATTTACATAAAATATAAATATATACAATTCTGGTATTTTTGGAAGGCAAACCTGACAACACTGTAGAACAAATAAACTATAACTATATCTTGTCACTCAGTTTACATTGACTATATAATTTATCATCCAAACCAGGACAATTTGAGAGTGAAAGGAGAAATTATTAAAAAGTATGCTGGGTCAACAGGCATAAATCAGGTTTGTCCCAAAGGAAATTGAGATTTTAGTCACCCCAAATCATTTAAAATGTTTACTTTCCTAGATTGATTTTAAAATATTTTTTCCTATAAAAATTATCAACTACTCAGCAGTAAAAAGAAATGAATTACTGATACACACAGATAATATAAGAATAAGTCTCAAATGCATTATGCTAAATGAGAGAAGCCAGACTCAAAAGGCTAAATACTATACAACTTCATTTTTTAAAAAAATATTTTTTTTATCAGATTTCAGAGAGGAAGGGAGAGGGAGACGGAGACAGAAACAGAAACATCAATGATGAGAGAGAATCATTGATTGGCTGCCTCCTACATATCCCCTACTGGGGATCAAGCCTGCAACCTGGGCATGTGTCCTGACTGAAATAGAACCATGACCTGCTGGTTCATAGTTCGATGCTCAACCACTGAGCCATAAGGGCTAGGCTACAACTTCATTTTTATGATATTCTAGAAAAGGAAAAATTATAAGGAAAGAAAAATATCAGTTGTTGCCAGAGTCTGGGGGAAGGTAGAAACTGACTACAAAGGGATCAAAGGCAACTTTTTGTGGTGAGAAATATGTTCTATATCTTGACTGTGAAAGTGATCACACAACTGTATGTACATTAAAACTCATGTAAATGTATATCAATAACCTGACTTTAAAAAATTGGAGTGCAGAACACATATCATTCATGGCTTTTCACCAGGCTCCTTGGACACTCAGCTACTCACGTAACAGAATATGGCTCCACTGAGCCATATCCATTATTTTTTTTCTCCAAGTAACTGGTCCACCCTTTAGGCCTGGAAGTTCCAGAAATGTTCCTCAAAGCATCTGGAATATTTATGTTTTGACTGGTGATTACTAAGGCCAGCCCCTCTGGCTTTCTCTTTGTTCTGTTCAATCATGTGGGCTAAGTCTGACTCTGAAGATGGTAGATGCCCTCAGGGCCCTCTCTATGCAACAAAGTGGGGTGAGTCCTCTCATGTGAAGACCAGTGGGCCTTAAAAGCTTAATTTGCAAAGGCCTTTAGGTTGCCCATGTCTTTCCCAGCTCTCTGGAAAGCTTTCTGCTCACTATGCAATAGCTATCACAACTCACTACCTGGGTGAAAAATGAAAGACTCACCCAACCTTAAAGACTGGTATAGCTCAAAGATTAGGTCAAGCAGACCCATGTTCAAATGTTTACCTTTCCCATTTAACTAGCTATGCGACCTTGGAAGAAGCTGAGCCTCATTTTCCTCAACTATAGAGATGTGTTTTTACCCTGTCTCACTCCAAAAGAATAAAAAACCTTGCTGGCAATAAATTTTTTTCTCTATTTTTTTATTAAATTTATTAGGGCGATGATAGTTATGAAATTATATAGGTTTCAGATGTACAATTCTATAATACATCATCTGTATATTGTACTGTGTGTTCACCATCCAAAGTCAAGTATCTTTCTGTCACCATATATCCACCCTTCAGCCTCTTCTTCCTCCCCCAACCCCTTTCTCTCTTGTAATCATCATACTGTTGTCTGTCTATGAGTTGTTTTCTTCTTAATCCCTTCAACTTTTTTTCACCCAGCCCCCCAACTCTCCTCCCCTCTGATAGCTGTCAATCAATTCTCTGTATCTATGAGTCTGTTTCTATTTTGTCTGTTAGTTTATTTTGTTTATTAGATTCCACATATAAGTGAGATCATATGGTATTTGTCTTTCTCTGACTGGCTTATTTTGCTTAGCATAACACTCTCCAGGTCCATCAATGCTGTTGCAAAAGGTACAGTGAGTTTAGGAATCTCTACTTTTTCCTGTGTGTGTGTGTGTGTGTGTGTGAGAGAGAGAGAGAGAGAGAGAGAGAGAGCTTCAATGTGGTTAGTTAACGTTTTTGCCATCTTCTCATAAACTGACTCCCTTGATCTCTCTGTGAAGTTCCAACATTAGTGCTCTTTCTCTCCCCAGAATTTTCCCATTACTTTGAAATCACATTGATCACTCAAAATATTATCTCAAGTTTTATAATTTGGTAGTAGTTAACTTATTTACCCTCCTCTCCCCACATCGGTTTCTTTATCCAACTAAAGAGATCAAGTGAGTCAGTTTTTGAGAAGATGGAAAAACCTTAAACTAACCATATTAAAGCTTTCACAAAAAGAAACAGGAAAAGGTAGGGACTCCTAAACTCACTATAAGCATCCTTGAACACAGAAAGGATAGAACATTAGGTCTTTATAACATTTTCTGAGCTTTTTCTATAAAACTTCCTGCCTCTCCTAATACTTGATTTTTATGGAAACAAATTGTTTCTTCTCCCTGAGAAGTCCCCTTCCCTACTTTCTAGTTCATCACAGCCTATGACTATAATGACTGAGTTCAAATCTTCCTCTCTTAAGCATTTCTTAATTCCTATCTTCACTGATCTCTTCCTTCACCACCTTTTAATGCAGTGGTTCTCAACCTTGGCTGCACATTAGAATCACCTGGGAATCTTTTTAAAATCCTGATTTCTGGGCCTCCATACTCCGGAAATTCTGTTTCTTTGTTATGGGGTGGGGCCACAACATTAGTAACAAAAGAAACAGAATTTCCGGAGGATGAGGCCCAGAAATCAGGATTTTAAAAAGATTCCCAGGTGATTCTAATGTGCAGCCAAGGTTGAGAACCATTGTTTTAATGGAACTTAGGTCTTTAACAATGAACGAATAATGGAAGGCCTACATGTAAGACATCTGGCACTAACTGACCCAGGTGTGTTTCCTCTTGCCAACTAGACTACAAAACTTCTCATGGGAAGGGACTGATTTCATACTTTTATGTACACAACCTAAAAGGAATTCAACAACTCTTAGTTAGTTTAAATATATACAAAAATTATATGTGTATATATATATATATATATATCTCCTCCAGTGAGCAAATGAAGATCATCAAAATCTAAGTTATATCCTCCAGTGAGCAAATGTAACATTACAAAGTCCTAGTATTTAAAGGTTAATTTTTTTAAATGATTAAAGGAAAAAAAGCATATGTAATTCAATTCAACATACGTTTACTGAGCACCTATCATATGTCAAGAGATGAATAAGAAGTACATGTCTTAAACAAAACAAACAGAAAAACTCATAAAGACAACAGATTTAGGGCTAACAGAGGAGAAAGGGGGCGGGGAAGGATGAAGAGATTAAAGTGGATCAAATATTTGGTGATGGAAGGAGATTGGGCTTTAGGTAGTGAGCACAAAATAGAGTATACAGATGTTGTATTATAAAGTTGTGCACTTGAAATTTATATAATGTTATTAACCAACTAGAGGCCCAGTGCATGAAAATAGTGCACTCGCGGGGGGGGGGGGGGGTCCCCTCAGCCCGGCCTGCACCCTCTCACAGTCTGGGAGCCCTCGGGGTATGTCCAACTGCGGGGAGCGGGCCTAAGCCATCAGTTCGATATCCTTAGTACTGCCGCATAGGCGGGAGAAGCTCCCACCACCGCCATTGCACTCGCCAGCCGTGAGCCCGGCTTGTGGCTGAGCAGCGCTCCCGCTGTGGGACATCCCACAGTATGCACATCAGTCTATTTGCATATTATCCTTTTATTATATAGGATGTTTTTAAGGTCCTATTTTAAATTGTTATATTTACTGTATTGGTAACAACATAAGCTTGGCAAATGTGGCAGAGATGGACAGCTGCCCTCCACATCCAGAGTCCTAGCAACAGAAATAGAGAATGACCACTACCAACATCTATATATTTAAAAGCCTAAGCAACCTTTACGACTGAACAACCGGAATAACTGGTTGACCAGTCACTATGACGTGCACTGACCACCAGGGGGCAGATGCTCAACGCAGGAGCTGCCCCCTGGTGGTCAGTGCGCTCCCACAGCCAACCCCCATCGGTCCCTGGTGCTAAACCATTAATAGAGACCTGCTTCCGGGTCAGGGTTTCATACATAGAGAGCAGCTCCCTCACTGCGATCTATTGAAAGTCAACCCTCGACACAAGGATTTGTCTCTCTCTCGTTCTCTCCCTCCC
>NW_005871086.1:2574181-2575956 GCF_000147115.1 Myotis lucifugus | reverse complement strand
CCCTTCCCCCCCCCCCCCCCCCCCCCCGGGTCCACCCGCCTGTCACAGTGGCTGCATGGTGGCAAGGGAAGGAGGAGGGAGGGACAGGGAACCGCACGTGGCGGGGCGCTGGTGGAGGCATCGGCATCTGGCGTCTGTTTCTTCCACTCCTGGCCCAGCAACTGTCGCCTCCTCTACCGACCCCACTGGGGCCTGGGCTGGAACGGGGAACCGGGGCTAGGTGGCAGTAAACACGGCCCCTTTCCCAGGGGGTCCAAGGACCAGCTCCCTCCTTGGGGCTGGCGACCAACCTCCTGCGGTCCCTCCCCTGGCCAGCCAACCTCCCGTGGTCCGTCCCTCCTCCCCCTATGCACAAATTTGTCCTTAATAACAGAAGATTCCTTATTATCAATTTTTTACCTTTGAAAATTTGACATACAATAAATATATTTTAGTTTGCTGTTGAAAGATTTAACATGAAGTTGTACTTTTCTTATATGATTAAACTGAAAGCAGTATTAAACTAGGCAGTATGTTGTGATGGGAAACACAGTCCTAGAGTCAGACTTCCTGGGTTTGAGTCCTGCTTTAACCATTTACTAGTTATGTGATCTTAGGCAAGTTACCTAAGTTCCTATTTTCAGAGTAGTGTTGTGAGGATTAAGTAAAATAATCTTACCACGATGTTTGGGTTAATCACTCTGTAAATGTTAGGTATTATTAAGTTACACATAAAGATCACTAATGAAGCAAGTGCCTTTGGTTCATTGAAACATGATTTGTGATGTCAGCAAATTTTACTACCAGTTTCTAAATTTGTTATGTTTCTTCTGTTATGTGCACATGTAGCATGAGGGGGGAAAAACAAAGGATAAAAGTTCTTTCTAAAAAGTGATATTAGCCCTGACTGGTTTGGCTCAGTGGATAGAACGTCGGCCTGCGGACTGAAGGGTCCCGGGTTCGATTCCGGTCAAGGGCATGTACCTTGGTTGCGGGCACATCCCCAGTAGGAGATGTGCAGGAGGCAGCTGATCAATGTTTCTCTCTCATCAATGTTTTCTAACTCTCTATCCCTTTCCCTTCCTCTCTGTAAAAAATCGATAAAATATATATATATAAAAAAAACAACAAAAAAAAAACACCTATTCAATCTTTTTAAAATCTTTTTATTTAAAAAAAATTTTTTTTTAAGAGAGAGAGGAAGGGACAGGGATAGAGAGACAGAAACATCGATGAGAGAGAAACATCAGAGATCGGCTGCCTCCTGCACATTCCCTACTGGGGATCAAGCCCGAAACCCAGGCATGTGCCCTGATCGGGAATCGAACCAGTGACCTCTTGGTTCATGGGTCGAAGCTCAACCACTGAGCCACACTGGCCACACACACCTACTCAATCTTTGCTCGTTTTAGAATTATGTTATTAATCTTTGTATTATTGATTTGTAAGAGTTCATCATATATTCTAGACTCTTACTACATATATGATTTGTAAATAAATATTTTCTCCCCTCCTGTGGGTTGTCTCTTTCCTCTCTTGAAGGTGTCAGTTGCAGCACAAAAGTTTTATATTTTGAATATAATCCAATTCATTTAGTTTTCTTGATCTTTGCTTTTTGCTGCTGCTGTTGTTGTTAATCCTCACTGGAGGACATTTTTCCATTGGTTTTTAGTGAGAGTGGAAGGGATGGGGATGGGGAGAGACAGAGAGAGAGAAACACTGATGTGAGAGAGACACATTGATTAGTTGCCTCCAGAATGTGCCCCACCAGATTGAGCCAGCAACAAAGGTACATG
>NW_005871086.1:2566290-2574081 GCF_000147115.1 Myotis lucifugus | reverse complement strand
CAATTTCTTAGTCAAAAACACTGATTAATTTAAAATTTATAAAGTTGGTGACCTGACATCTTAGCTATATATATACCTACATTATTGCCACTGGTAACTTTCCAGCCTTCATTTCTGCTCGTACCCTTGAACTTCCCTTTCTTGGAACAAAATTCTCATCATCCTCCACAAGGGTTATAATGGGAAAAACAAAAACAAGCAATTGTAATACAATATGTTAAGCATGGTGATATCCCTAATGACTTATCTAAAGAACTTAGGAAGAAAAATTGCTCTTTAAGTTAAGCTATGAAGTAGAAGAGCATGGTATAAAGCAAAGATATTTATAGAATCATTTTACAGAGTAATAGCTTCTAGTACAGCAGGACTCGCCTAGTGATTCTCAGTAGGTGTTCCACTAAATTTTAATCAATGTGTAAAACTAATTTTCATAACTATTACAAGTGTTCAAAACAAATGTTGGGCTGAACAATCATGTGATCCAGTATAGAGCTGGTATAACTTATTATAAGAATTGAAAACAAACAAAAACAAAAACTCTTTAATGTGAAGCCAGATTAAAAAGATCACATGATTCCCTAAGTGTGACATATCTTTCTTAGGTATATTTGACAAGGAGTGGAGAGGGGAGTTACAAAGGCAGCAAACACTTGTACTCTAAAAGTAACAAAGAGAATGTTATGTTAACTGTGCTTTTAAAGCTATATGAGACACTATTAGATTGCTGGAGTAATGATACATTCTATTGAGTTGTTTAGTTATGTTTGGAGCCTTTTAATCCCTTCTAAGGTTATAATCTAATTGAAAGTCAACATTTTGAAAGAATGTGTCAAAGAGGGCACCAACTGGGGGAAGGAGATGAACAACACTGAGAAGAAGAAAAAGGGAAGCACAGAAACAAATACAGGCAGTACTTATTCATGCACTGTCCAGGGAAAGGGCACCCCATCAAATTACCTGGAATATCTCCTACACTTGCTAGGTTTATTATAGGAAATGAATTTAACAAATCCCCTTAATCTGATTCCATGTTCAGAACAACTCAAAACCCCTAATACCTGAAATAAACCCCGACAGTGTTTGTATTGGCTGAATGATGATTCATCACACCACCTTCTCTTAATTCAGTTTCCCATGGAAGGCTGGTCTGAGAAACAATGTCAAATTTCAGGTCAAGCATGAAAACACAGATTTTTGGAGATTCAGGAGGTACAACATGGTAACACATCATTACAATCAATAGACCAAACTGAATTCCAACTTTCTTATGACCAAGTAAGTCACCCTGAAATAAAAAGTACAAAATTGATGTTAAAGGGGAATTACCATTCCCACCACCTCTTCTTCAGTTTTAATAATGAGGTCCACTGAGCACACTACATTAAGGAATTAGAATTAATAATGGGAACATGAAGTTTGCTAAATTCTGAGAGCTAGGTGGTTGTTTATCATCATCTTTATCAGTGGTTTTGGACCAATAACTTTAAATTTTTCAATGACTTTATATTGGAAGAGGGGGTGGGGGAGCAGGTGCAGAACAGTATGCTACCACTTAGGTAAAAACAAAAAGTGTACATGAGTGATTGCTTATATATTCACTGAATATCTTTGGAAGGATATATAAGAAACTGGGGACAAATATCACTTCTAGAGAGAAACTATGTGTGACTGGGGGATTAGGTGAGAGGGAGATGTTTCCCTTTTAGACTTTTACTTTCAACGAAAGTAAAATGTACTAATAGTATACTAAACATTTCTTCTTAAATGGCTATATAAATGCCTGAATCTTTGGGAACACTTGGAGTTTCTTAAGCCAAGTAGATGATTATCTTCTTAGCATATTTTGGTAAATATCCCTTACTCTCCCTCTTAGAACAGTCCAATGTTTTTCTGGAAATATTCACAGGGAGGAAAAATACTCTAACCCTTTCTAATTGTCTTCTTAAACTCATAAATAGAAATATATGTAAATACATATACAAAACAATGTCACCTTAAGGATCCTTTTTGACTCCTTGTTTAACTACTAAAGATATTTCTGAAGCTTTCAAGATAGATGGGCTCTATGTATGAAAGGATATACCAATAAGATATACGACTCTCAAAAAGATAGGTTAATATACACTAATTTTAACACTCTATCTTCATGATTTGGGACAAATCTATTACCAAACTATTAACACTTGTGATTAATTTCTGTAGTACCTGATAAGTATGTGAAGGATATCCTAAGACCTTGATATAAGGATAAATTGCCCTTTGAGAATTAAAGAAATCAACAAAAGATTATGCTAGAGTCCTTTTATAATAATGGTTCTTAATCTTTCTTATACTCCAATGCTTAAATTGAGATTACTGCACAGCCCCATCAGTTACAGCGGTGTGTTACCACTATATGTCCTGGGCTGAGATCAGAATATATACTGAAGTTTGAAAATGTCCCCTTCTCTTAGAGAATACTCTCTTCTCCAGCAAAGGAGTCAAACACTACCTTAGGGAGGTATAATGACTCCCAGGTCCAAGACTTAACTGTAATAAAATTTAACCTATTCATTAAAAAAATAAACAACTTATCTCAATGTTTCCCCTAAGCTTTGGATTCATTTCTTAAACACCCACAAGTCAGCTCCATGTGAGTGTCTAACAGCCATCTATTCTTGAACTTAATACATTGAAACTAGAACCCTTAATAGTTACTCTTTCTTTTATTTCTCTCGTGTCCTAAGAACAAAGAAAATATAAAACTTTCCCAAAGTTAATTGATATTAGCAATCAGAAGATACTTGGAGATGAGCACAAAGTAGAAAACACGGTATTTTATTTTATATACTAGTGGCCCGGTGCATGAAATTCGTGCACATTACAAGAGAATTAATGAGAATATTTTAATATTGCTATTTGCCCTTTCTCTATAATAGAAGTGTCAGAGATGAAAGAAAATTAGTAAAATGTATATAAAATCTCCCTCCTGTCAAGAGTCTGGAACATGCTGTGGGCCCTAGAGTCAAGTCCCCACCCACCACCCTCACAAGCTTGGAAAGCAGGAGACCCAGACCCGGCCAGTCCCACCCCCGTCAAGCCCCTCCAGATGGGGGCGCAGCCTCAGGTCCCCCAGCCCGGCGCCAGGGCTTGCGGCCTGAGGTCCCGTGTCAAGCCCCGCCATGCGAGGGGTGTGGCCTGAGGTCCCCGTCAAGACCTCTGGGCGGGGGCCACAGCCTGAGGTCTCCCAGCCCGGCACTGGGGTGGGGGGCACAGTCTTAGGTCTCCCGGCCGGGTGCTGGGGCAGGGGGCACGGCCTGAGGTCCCCCATCAAGCCCAGCGCCCCCCCCCCACCCCACCCCCTGCCCCGCAGCATCATACCAGTGCTGAATGGGGACGCACAGGCAGCGTGATGTTAGCGCTGGGGGCAGAAGTCCCCACACCTGGCCCTGCCCACAGACTGGTCATGACTGGGACACCGTAATGGACAAATTAGCATATTACCTCTTTATTATATAGATTTTTATTGATTTCAGAGAGGAAGGGAGAGAAAGAGAGAGATAGAAACATCAACGATGAGAGAGGATCATTGATTGGTTGCCTCCTGCATGCCATCTACTGGGGGACCAAGCCTGCAACCCAGGCCTGTGCCCTGACCTGGAATTGAACCATGATCTGGTTCATAGGTTGATGCTCAACCACTGAGCCAAGCTGGTCAGGCGAAAACACAGCATTTTAATCCAACAATGTATAATTATATCCTATCCAACCTGAAAAGTGTATGCTTCCAGTAAAAGTACCATTTGTATTACATTTAAGGGGTGTTTTAAAAATTTACTTTCCTAAATACATTTTCCAGAAAGCATCAAATTAATTGAATAAATATAATGATTGATAAAGTACGAATGTAATACTGACTGGTGTGATATTATGAGGCATCCCATCACTGGGCAAGCATTTTTAAAATATATATATATTTTTAATTGATTTCAGAGAGAAAGGGAGAGGGCAATAGAAACATCAATGATAAGAATCATCGAGCCCTAACTGGTTTGGCTCCGTGGATAGAGCATCAGCCTCTGGACTGAAGAGCCCTGGGTTCGATTCTGGTCAGGGGCACATACTTGGGTTGTAGGCTCAATCCCCAGTAAGGGGTGTGCAGGAGGCAGCCAATCAATGATTCTCTCTCATCATTGATGTTTCTAGCTCTCTCTCCCTCTCCCTTTCTCTCTGAAATCAATAAAAATATATTATATATAAAAAAAAAGACATTGATTGGCTGCCTCCTGCACACCCCCTACTGGGGATCCAGTGGCAACCTATGCATGTGCCCTGACCAAGAATCCAACCAGAAAGTCCTGGTTCATAGGTAGAAACTCAACCACTAAGCCACACCAACTGGGCCTTGGCAAGCATTTTTAAAGATAGTTTCTCCTTCCCGCAAAGAATTATACTCACCCTTGCTTATAAACTGTAGCAATCTATACATTAAAAAATCCCAAACTAGTTCTTTTAATCCTCAAAGTAAAATTCAATATAAATTTGAGCCTTATTTAGGATTTTAACAGAAAATGTATTTCTAAAAACCTTTCCAAGAAAGGTGAAGGGGAAGACTTGCTAAGAAAGAACTGAAAAATAAGCTTAGTACAAAAAAAAACAAAAAGTAAAAAAAAAAAAAAAAAAAATAGAAAATTAAAAGAAAAGAAAATTAAAGGAAGATTAACTATAGGAGTTTTAGGAAGAATGTGAGGTGATAGGCATCAAGGGTCCTCATTCAAATGTTATTATGTGTCTCTGTGAATGGCAGTTTACATACCTAAAATGAAAAGTATTACGAGTGTGTATATTTCTTTCAGTAGCTCCACCATTCTTTTAACTTCCCAGATTTAAAACCTTGGAGATACCGTAGACTTTTACCCTCAGTTTTTTCTATAGTTAATCAGTCATCATATTCTAATATTTCTTCCTTCAAAATGTCTCCTGTGAATATAAAGCAAAATTCCCAATTTCAAAAGAATACATACAAAAAACAAAGACTGACCATTAAAAAAAACATTTTTTTCAAATGAAAATGAGAAATATTCATGATATGCTGAGTCAAAACAAAACACCCAACCGCCATAGGAAGAAAAATGTATAATCCTAGTTTTATAAAAGAGAAAATAGTTATCAGCATAAAAAAAGATTTGAAAGGAACCACTCTACAATTGTTCTTTCACTTTCTCTACATTTCCTAAATTTTTTTTTACCATAACTATGCATTATTTTCAAACTTAGAAAACAATCCTATTTTAAAAAATTGTCTCATTTTACCACTCCTTGTCTATTCTCGTTGCTCTCATCCTATTTCCTCCAGCCTCTCCCTTCCCCAGGACTCTAACAACAGCCTTCTTTCTCTTGAGGTCTCTGAGCCCACTTCTCCCCAACTTACTATTGCTTGCACACATGCTCCTAAAACTCATCATTCAGACTTATCTACAGCATATGGAAACAGAGCTGGCCATATAAACAATCAACTTAAAATAGTGATTCTCAATCTCAGGGCCACTGATGCTGGGCGTAATTATTTCTTATGAAGGGGCTATCCTATTGTAGGATGTTTAGTAGCATTCCTGGCCTCTATCCACTGGGTGCCAGTGGCATCTCCCATCTCTTCCTCTTGTGACATTGCCAAATGTGTAGGGGGGGTTGGAGATGGGGGTGGGGGGAGGCCGACTGCCCCCATTGAAAGCCATACATTTAAAAATTATAAAACTTCTGCGGCTCAATGGTTGAGCATTGCTCTATGAACCAGGAGGTCATGGTTCAATTCCCAGTCAGGGCATATACCAGGGTTTCAGGTTGATCCCCAGTGTGGGGCATGCAGGAGACAGCCAATCAATGTTTGTCTCTCATCATTGATGTTTCTATCTCTCTCTCCCTCTCCCTTCCTCTCTGAAATCAATAAAAATATATTTTTTTAAAAAAGAAAAGTTATAAAACTTCCAAAATCATCTCTCTCTCTGCTCATATACATATCAAGCCTAAACTTCTTTGATAGATATCTTACACAACGTTCCTCAGTCTTGCACACATCTTATTTTTCTCAGTAGTAACTTTCCAAATAGACCAGACAGACTTATTTAGTGTTCCTAGAAGAATCCTTTTCATTCTCAATTCCAAGTCTTTGAACAGTTTCCTCACTAAATTCCCATTCATACTTTTCTATTCAGTGGCCTATATCCATCCTTCAATTGTCAGTTCTTTGCAGAAGCTTTACTGATTAGCTCAGTTCAGTTCAGCATACGCCCACTAATATAGAGCATTATACTAGTATATACACATATATATTTGTTTGTTTGTTAATCTCATACCCTCAGAATTTTGAGGAGGTTACTCAGGCACATTTCTGCTGTTTAGCTATTGTGCTAACACTGTGCTGGGCACAGAGGCAATCAAAGCTGGACAACTGATGAATGAATTTAAATGCACTGCTGCTAATAGTGTAAGCTGCTTTCTTATTAAATAATTTGCTTTCGAACCTAATGGAGCCGTTGGTTAAGTATAATCATTCGAAATGCTCAGTAACCCCTCAAAAAGTTTTCAGAATGAAAACATTAATATTTAATGGTATATTTTCAGGAACACCTAGTGTTGTGTTTTTTTCTTCCTTCCCTTTAAAAACACGTAGGTTTTGAACTGTTCTCTACACTTTCAGGAAATGATACAAAGGACTTAAAACTCTTCATTATAACACAAACCTGAACTTTATGAACTCCATTGATCTTAAAATACCCAATGGATTTTTTACTCAGTGTACAAAACTTAAGTATGGTCAACAAGAGCAGACAACTCCATTGTATAGTGTTTGGATATACATCGACACAAATACACTTTGCACACATCTGTATTATATCCCAAGTCGAGAGAAGCAAATGAAATGAAAGCACTTTGTGAACTTAAAAAAAAAAAAAGCCACATACAAAGAAGGCAACAGACTAGACAGGGCAGCATAGTTACACGCTGGAAGCCAGCCTGCTTGGGTCCCAGCAATTATTAGCTGTGTGTCCTTGCACATGTCACTTCACTTCTCTGTGCCTCAGTTTCCTCCTTGTCCAACGGGGATAATAGTATCTGTCCCACATCGAAGCTCTCAAATCAGTGCTTGCATATAGAAAGCACAACAGGAACAGTAACCATTGTTATTGTTGCACCATTAGTTATGAGCCCAGTAAGAAGCCTCAGTGTCTAAAGTTCTGGTTCAAGTCTGGAGCTGGTTTTGCAAAGAGCAGGATAAGCTCTTTACAAGGTTAAGCTCTCAAGTGGACCCGGTTCTCAGAATTTCTGCCGGTGCTAATTACAGACTTTCTGTTACAGTCACTTATTCTTAATCTGCAAAGAAAACTGACATAGACAACTCTGTCTTCAAGGAACTTTACAAGCCACAAGAAAACAAATCCACTCTTTGTTATCTCCATATTTAAGCCCATTTAAGAGCAAAGAAAAAGGCTAGGTAGTTACTGACCAACTTTTCGGAAAACACAATGAGGTCTTTTAAAGTTGCAATCAGCAATTCTTATGCAGTTATGTCAAGTTTTTGTCCTGCTAAACAAAAGCTTATCAGTCCGGGCACCGAGAAGCCGAGAAGCCGTCGGAACACAAGGAAACGCCGCGGCCGGGCCGGGCCGGGCCGGGCGGCGGGGGAAAACCTGTCCTCCGACAGGTCGCCTCGCGCGCTCCGTCCTCCCCTCCCCGGGCCGCAGACGGCGGCTCCACCCGAAGATAAATAGTGACAGCAGGTTCCGTCCGCGCCTCGGCCCGCCCGCCCGGGCC
>NW_005871086.1:2459350-2566069 GCF_000147115.1 Myotis lucifugus | reverse complement strand
ACTCAGGGCCATTCAAACGCGGCCGCGCGCGGGGCCCGCCGGATTGCTCCCCTTGGGCGTCTCTCAGGCTCCGCCCAACGCTGGCTCCGCCCCTCTCGGGTAGCGCCGGAGGGAGGGGGAGAGGGCGTGTGGCCACAGTGCCCCCTGGTGGTCACAGGTACGCACACTAGTGTTGCTACTTCGCGGTAATACTGCGCTGGAAACTGAGGATGATAAAAGTCAAAGAATGACTCATGAACATCTAGTGGGGGGAGGGGAGGAGACTATACCCTAAGTGTTGCACCACGAGGTTCAAACCATTTGCTATAAAAATATGGTACAGGGCGAGATTTAGTCATTTCCATTTAAATGCACTCTAGGCAAAGGATTTAAATGTGTGGACTCTGGAGCTATGTGACGTTGGGTAAGTCATAAATTCCTGTGTGTTTTGGTTTCCTCATCTGCAAAATGGGGGTAATAGTAATAGCTGCCTCACTATGGTGAGGATTAAATGAGTTAATACATATAAAATGCTTAGAAGAATGTATTTGGCACATGGTAAGCACTATATAATTGTTAGCTATTATATTTTTGTTCCTAATATGTGCCAGACTCTGCGTTAGACTCATAAGAACACAAGAAATGTGTATGATGCAGACCCTGTCCCCAGGAAGTAGGCATAGTCTCTTTGGAATGGGGTACACTCAAGTATGAGGTTACATTTGGGTCTGTCCCTGACATGCTTTTAATTACTGAGGGTAATTCTCTTTATCTTAGTGGAGGCAGAGTCTACCCATCTTCAACAATAAGCCACTGATCAAGGTTATGAGTTGTTTTATTTATTTAATAGGTTAATGGGGTGGGCCACAACATTAGTAACAAAGAAACAGAATTTCCGGAGGATGAGGCCCAGAAATCAGGATTTTAAAAAGATTCCCAGGTGATTCTAATGTGCAGCCAAGGTTGAGAACCACTGCCCTAGGGTGACTTGCTTCTCTGGTTAGACAGCGGTGCTTCTTTTCAATATGGTCGAGTCCACTCTGTCCTGCTCCAGTTTGTTCCAGATGCACACTCTGCTTCACTCTGTTGTACTCCTCTCTGGCCCTGAGAATAACAATGTATTTTTCCTCCCTAGTAACAGGGCTCTTACTGTAAAAAATTAAGCAATGGTGAAATTTTCAGGCATGAATTTAGGTCCGTGGGAGAAGTATTTTTAGGATATGTTTTGCATAAGCAATGCCTTTGTGAGCTACTCTCAGATTATACCACGCACAAGCAGGAACATGCCTATGCATGGGGCCACACCTGTTAACAAATGGGACTCTTCGAGAGAGTCCGGCAGGGTGAGTGAAGAAAGCAGGAGCCCTGGGTTCTAGGTGTCTGCAACTTAGAACATTCCATTAAGTAGGTGTGCTGTTGTAAAGAAAATAAAATTCAACACACATGGGTGAATTCACTTTCTCTCAAGCTATTTCTTCATCACCATTATCATAAACAGGAATTTCTTGATGACCCACTATATAAGAGGCATTGTACTGGGCCCTCACCAGAAGGTGAAAAAGGTGTGAGACAGTACTTACCCTCAAGGGATGCTGCATGGTGTGGTAGGACAAATAACGGGGACTCGGGAAAGCTGCTGTGTTAACGTAGAAGCATCTCCACCATAGAAGACTCAGGTGGTCTGAAGGCCTGAGCAGAATCTTGATGTTCTCACTTCTGGAGCTTCGTAGGGCACAGTGTCTCAGGCAGGTGCATCTCCAGACTCAGGTTTGGAGGTTTATACCAGTGGATGAGCGGCCCTGGCCCATAGAGCTCAGGTGACTGCCAAGTGTCAGCATGATTTAAGGTGAAATTTTTAAAAATGGCTTTATATTGCTACTTTTGAAATATGTACTATTTTAATTATGAAAATGCAGGGCAATTTTCTTCATTGACACTTCTAAGTCAATAAAGTTGAAATTCTTTTCCCTTGGAGCTCAGTCAAGTTATTTATTTATATTTTTATTTATTTTTAATAGTTTTATTGATTTCATAGAGGAAGGGAGAGGGAGAGATAGATAGAAACATCAATGATGAGAGAAAATCATTGATTGGCTGCCTCCTGCACGCCCCCTACTGGAGATCGAGCCCACAACCTGGGCATGTGCCCTTGACTGGAATTGAACCCGGGACCTCTCAGTCCACAGGCAACGCTCTATCCACTGAGCCAAACCAGCTAGGGCTATTTATGTTTTTAAATTATCGCCTGAGGATATTTTTAAATTGATTTTAGAGAGGGAGGAAGGGAGAGAGAGAAAGAAAAAGAGAAAAGAGAGAAAAGCATCAATGTGAAAGAGAAACATTGATCAGCCCTGGCCAGTTTGGCTCAGTGGATAGAGCATCGGCCTGCGGACTCAGGGGTCCCGGGTTTGATTCTGGCCAGGGGCATGTACCTTGGTTGCGGGCACATCCCCAGTAGGGGGTGTGCAGGAGGCAGCTGATTGATGTTTCTCTCTCATCGATGTTTCTGACTCTCTATTCCTCTCCCTTCCTCTCTGTAAAAAAATCAATAAAATATATTTTTAAAAAAGAGAGAAACATTGATCAATTGCCTCCTGTATGCCCCCCGACTGAGGATCAAACCCACAACCTAGTATGTACCTTGACTATGAATCAAACCAGCAACTTTTTGGTTCATGGGATGACACTCCAACCATCTGAGCCACCCAGCCAGGGGCAAGCTTTTAAATTTTTTTTGTTATTGTTCATCCTTACCGAGGATAATATCTCCCCCCACCCACCCCCCATTGATTTCTAGAGAGAGTGGAAGGGAGGGGGAGAGACAGAGAGAGAAACATTGATGTGAGAGAGACACATCAATTGGTTGTCTCCCACATGTGCCCCACCCAGGGCCGGGGATAGAGCCTGCAAACGAAGTACATGCCCTTGACTGGAATTGAACCCTTGACCCTTCAGTCCATGGGCTGACGCTCTAAGCACTGAACAAACCAGCAAGGGTCAAGTTTTTAATTTTTTGGTGGATAAAAAAGTGCAGATAAAATATATTTTTATTATCCCTGTACCAGTTCTTGTGCACAGAAAGTGGGTTCCCTGCTAGCCTTCACAGTGGACAGTCTCTGAGGGATCTCACCCCAGGCCATTCCCTCATTCCTTCCTTCTCACTGCCTTAAACATTCCTCCCATCTGCTGAAGGGCAGCTGGGTTAGCCTTTCTGCCTCTCACCCTGTCTCATAAGGGTATGGACGTCATTCAGGGACAGTGTATGGAGTAACCCTCACCATAAACACACCCATGAGAAAAGAACTCTGGTGCAAAGTCATACATACATTTCTTGGAGAGTTAGGGGAGGGATTGTGGAGGGACGTTGGAGCCAGGCCTGACATGCTAGACAGGATTTCGACAGGCAGGGTGTTCCAGACAGTGGGGGGAAGTACAAAGTAAGTTCCCGTGAGGCAGGATAGTATAAAGCTAGGAAAATCCCTTGGCAAGTGGACTGGGGAAACTGAGACAGATAGCTGAACAAACTGGCCGAGCAATTTACAGCCAGATACGGGTCACCAGGGTGGAAAGCCCGGGGTGCCTAGCAGTGGGCAAAACTGGCCCTGACCTCGCCCCCAGCGTGGTCTTTCCTCCCCCGGCATATCACATTTCCTCTCTGGAGGTAACATCTAGGCCTCAGTTGTATTTCAGCTCCAGGCCCAGAAAAGCATCAAAAGCAGGCAAGTGAATGACCCTGGCACTGACCAATCAGTGGAGACCATGACCCAGAAAGGGCACACCTGGAAAAGCTGATGAACATTCTATTGAATCTTCCCCTAAACCTCTAGCCTTTAAAACCCTCAAGACAAAGGACCAAGTGCTGTTCTCCTCCTTGGAGCATGCCCTCCCCTTTCCCTCCCCTTCTTTTTCCCCCACGGGGGTGCATCTATTAAAGCTCTAAGGGACCCCCCATGAGACTTACAACCAGGGGAGCAATGGGCAGCAGCAGCTTGTCCCGGTCCAACCCCCTGAACCTGTCTCCAAGGCCCCCTTTTCTCTCTTTAGTGAGCCTCAGTTTGGCTCACTTCTTTCCCATAATGTTTCTAGAGAGCCAAAGCAGCCCCTCCTAGTCTCTCTCCTGTTGCTTCTTCTATCCTAGGCCCTTCCTGTGTCACTGTCCCCAGCTTTAATAACCATACTCTCAAAATCACCTGGATTTGTATTTCAAAATCTTTTTGCACGAAGGCAAGAACTCACACACTCTAGGCCACTGGCTCCAGACCCCACCCCTTTCCAGTAACACCAGGACCACTGTCCATCCTGATTTTATTAGAATGGAAAGAGCTCTGGAGAATAGCAGGGGTGAAGATTGAAAAGGTATGCAGTCACCTGGCAGGTTTTAAAGATCTGAAATGATCAAACAAAGGTGTTTGAGAAAGAAAAAAAATCATTAGAAACCCTTGAAGGTCTATTACTCATGGACAAGCACTGTTTCTACTTTAAAATATATTTTCTGAGATATTTTACTATGCAAATGTATATTTAAGAACAAAAGTGAGATATAATAAGTATCATATTATGTAGGTCAATCCATGCCAGTATGTAGAAATGCACATAATAAAAATGGCAGTTGAAGCATGGATGGAACTAGAGAGCATTATGCTAAGCAAAATAAGCCAGTCAGAAAAAGATAAATATCACATGATCTCACTCATATGTGGAATATAATGAACAATATAAAATGATGAACAAAAATAGAACCTGAGACATAGAAGCATCGAACAGATTGTACAACCTATGAGGGAAGGCGGGGAATGAGGGGGTAAGAGATTAACCACAGGACTTGTATGCATGCATTATGAGCATAACCAATGGACACAGACAGTATGGGGGGTGAGGGCTTGTGCTTGGGGGAGGGGGAGTCAGGGGAGAGGTCAATGGGGGGGGGGAAGGAGACTCATGTAATACTTTAAACAATAAAGAATTTTTTTAAAAATGGCAGTTGAAACAAAAAATAAATGGCCCCGGCTGGTGTGGCTCAGTTAGTTGAGCATCAGTACTGAATTTCCATTCCCAGTCAGGGCATAAGCCTGGTTTGCAGGCTTGATCCCTAGTAGGGGGCGTGCAGGAGGCAGCTGATCAATGTTTCTCTCTCACATCTATGTTTATCTCTCCCTTACCCTTCCTCTCTCTCCCCCTCTCCGTTCCTCTCTCTCTAAAATCAATAAAAACATATTTTTAAAAAACAAATAAAATAAATGGTATAGGCATCGAGCAGGGAAATGGCAGCGTTAAATCAGGACTTTAGAAGTATTAATCTCTCACTGGGATGCAAGTGGAAGGGAGGATTGATGGCAAGAACCTTAGGTATGAAAGTGTTATAGTTCGGGCCAGAGGTTCAGGGAGGCACAGTGTTTACTGTGGTGTATGTCATTCTCATCAACTCAGACTGATAAGCCAGGACTGATAAAGGACAATGCCCGAGGAGACCTAAAGACAGCAATAGCTCATCCTTCCCATGAGTAACTACATCCGCTGCTCAGCATTTGAGCCTTTGGAAAATTCCAGGTGGTTGATTTTGGCAAAGTGAGAAGTTGATTCCTTTTTTTCTGCTCCTCCCTTCCCCACCTTCCTGTGCTGACTGTGGAAGGAAGTAGGGAGCATTTCAGATAAGGCAAAAGCAACAAAAACAAGCAAATCTCACTGCTAGTTTACAAGATTCATGATTTTTTAAAAAATATATATTTTATTGATTTTTTTACAGAAAGGAAGGAAGAGGGATAGAGAGTTAGAAACATCGATGAGAGAGAAACATCAATCAGCTGCCTTCTGCACACTACCCACTGGGGATGTGCCTGCAACCAAGGTACATGCCCCTGACCGGAATTGAACCTGGGACCCTTCAGTCCGCAGGCCGACGCTCCATCCACTGAGCCAAACCGGTCAGTGCAAGATTCATGATTTTTTTAAACACCACCACAGTACTCATGCCCTCCTTGGTAGCAGGTGCATCAGGGTGTTTTTCCCCCTAATGTGTAAATATGTATTTATCTTTTAAATTATCTTTTAAATATATTTTTATTGATTTCAGAGATGAAGGGAGAGGGAGAGAGAGATAGAAACATCAATGATGAGAGAGAGTCATTGATTGGCTGCCTCCTGCAAGCTCCAACTGGGGATCAAGCCCACAACCAGGCATGTGCCCTAACCGGGAATGGAACCATGACCTCCTGGTTCGTGGGTCGATGCTCAACCATTTAGCCACACCCGCCGGGCTCTTTTTAATTATAAAAAAAAATAATAATACATGCTGGTTGTAAAACAAAAATAAAGCAGTACAGAAACATATGTAAATACAAGGTAAAGACCTCCTTGTAATTAATCTCCTCCCAACCACCCCTACATTGTACCAGAGATAACTCTTATTAACAAGTGGATGAATCTATGTACTAGTATTTGTAAACATATATGTACAAATATACATATAAAATGGGTTGCAGTGTACATGTTGTCATATAACTTAGACTTATTCCCATTTCACAAATACTACATCATGGACAGATTTCCACATATATATACATACATACTTTATCTTTTTCAACAGAAGCAGCAGTTTTGCTTGGGTTTTTTGTTTGCTTGTTTTTTTGCGAGTGGAAGGTAGGAGTGGTGGGTAGTGTTGGATGGTAGAGGATCCTCCTGTTACAACAATTTGTTTCTGATACAGCTGAGAAGCAGGTGGCAATATTTGGTATTTATAGATCTTCAAATCTGAATCCCCAAGTAGATTACCTGTAGTTAGGGTACACTCACCAAGTGGAAGATGATACAGGGCAGCAAGCTAGAGAGAAAGAAAACTAGCTTTGGAGCAAGGTTCATCCCCATCGGAAGCCTAGATCACTGCCTTTGGGCCCCTTCTACACCATTTTTACTTAACTGCACCATGGGGATAATAATACTGTTCTCTCGGGGGTTGTTGGAAAATAAGATAACCTAAGTAAAACACTACACCAGTACCTAGCTCAGTGATTGTATCTCTCTCTGCAAAACACCCCACACCCCTAACTTTATCTGTTCAGTGCTTTTTTCCCTCAAGATAGAAAACACAGTATCTTGGCTGCTGCCTTGGAAAAAATTATTCTGAGTTAGAAAATTTAGGACCAGCTCCCAGAGTGGGGGCCAATGCTGGGGAGTCAGATTCACTGTGATACTGATGGCCAGGAAATCAGTACAGAGTATCTGAAAGGTATGACCACACACAATAAGTCTAATCATGCAGTTGCTTAGGGGGTTCACTACTACTGTGGCCTCTTAACAAACAGGGAGTGAAGAGGAGTTCAAGGACAGGGGGCAGACAGGAAGAGAACGAAATGGGCAGAGCAACAATTATCAAAAGCAGGATAATGTCCTTGGGAAGGGAGCTTAAAGGGACACCGCAGGTCCCCAGCCTCAAGAGATGGGAGCAGTAGGAAGATTACTGATTAGATTCACTTCAAGGCAAAACCACTCTTGCAATAACAAAATTGAGTCTGAACCTAAGCTGGCTTGAGTTCTTACCCAAAATTAGCTGTATTCTTCAGAACACCGGTTCTACAAGATGTTGATAGGTTGAAAAAACAAAGACGAGAAAAAGAAAAGGCCTCCTTGGCCACAGAAGTTTGGTAACTGCTAAATTAACAAATATTTCTTTACTGTAGCACTTCTCAGACCCTTTAAATACTAACATTGTGAGTATCTAAAAGAAAGATTTACCTAGTGCTGCTCAAACTTACTTGAATTCTAAATATTTTAAAAAGGAGAACACTTCTTTTCCGACGAAACACCAAATGGCGGATGACGCCGGTGCTGCGGGAGGGCCCGGAGGCCCCGGGGGCGCCGGATTAGGAGGTCGCGGCATCCGGGGCTGGGGTCGCGGCTGGGTCGGGGCTGGGGCCGAGGCCGCGGAGCTCGTGGAGGCAAGGCCGAGGACAAGGAGTGGATCCCTGTCAGCAAGCTGGGCCGCCTGGTCAAGGACATGAAAATCAAGTCGCTGGAGGAAATCTACCTGTTCTCCTTGCCCATCAAGGAATCGGAGATCATTGACTTTTTCTTGGGGACATCCCTCAAGGACGAAGTCTTGAAGATCATGCCTGTGCAAAAGCAGACACGTGCTGGCCAGAGGACCCGGTTCAAGGCATTTGTCAACATTGGGGACTACAATGGACATGTCGGTCTGGGTGTGAAGTGCTCAAAGGAAGTAGCCACTGCCATCCGTGGAGCCATCATCCTGGCCAAGCTCTCTATTGTGCCCGTGCGGCGAGGCTACTGGGGAAACAAGCTCGGCAAGCCCCACACCGTACCTTGCAAGGTGACTGGCCGCTGTGGCTCTGTACTGGTGCACCTCATCCCTGCCCCCAGGGGTACGGGCATTGTCTCGGCCCCTGTGCCCAAGAAGTTGCTGATGATGGCTGGTATTGACGACTGCTACACTTCGGCCAGGGGCTGCACTGCCACCCTGGGCAACTTCGCCAAGGCCACCTTTGATGCCATCTCTAAGACCTACAGCTATCTCACCCCAGATCTCTGGAAAGAGACCGTGTTCACCAAGTCTCCCTATCAGGAATTCACTGACCATCTTGTCAAGACCCACACCAGAGTTTCTGTGCAGAGGACCCAGGCTCCCGCTGTGGCCACCACATAATTTTATACAAGAAAAATAAAGTGAATTAAGCCTGAAAAAAAAAATAAAAAGGAGAACACAAATATTCTAAACAATTACTCTTATCTAAAAAGAGTAGCAGGACTAGTAGGGGTCTTGGGAAAGAGATGTAGCTCCAGCTGCAGGCTGGGTGGGGGTGGAGCCTCCTGATCATAGGCAGGGCTGGATAAAAGCAACAGAGCCTGAACATCTGGCAGAGCTGTAAGAGACATTTAAAGAAAAACTGAAATAAAAATTTAGCCATACCTTTTGTCTTTCTAAAAAATAAAAATATGTATCTTCATGAAATAGTGTTATAAAACAGTACAAATAAGTATAAATATAAATAAAAAACATCTAGAAGAATCGAAATAAAAATGTCTATGGAAAAAATTTTTTTTGCATGGCAGGACTTGTTGATTATCTTTTTTACTTATTTGTATTTTCCATTTTATACAATAAATTTCCTTCTTTTGTAACTGCTAGATTAACAAATATTTCTTTACTGTAGCACCTCTCTACAAACTACTTTTAAAAAAAAATCACTTTATTAGCCCTGGCCAGTGTGGCTCAGTTGGTTGGAGTGTCGTCTGTATGCCAAAAGGTTGCGGGTTCGATTCCTGGTCGGGGAACATACCTAGGTTGGAAGTTGGATGCCCAGTCAGGGCATATATGGAAGGTGACCAATCGAAGTGTTATGGGTTCAATCATCGAGATAGACCACCGACTCAGAATTTAAATTTAAGAGCCTTTATTAAGCTGGCCAGCTGACTACAGCATGTCCCTCCTGTAGGGAGCCTCGTACTGCAGCCCAGACTGAGGGTACAGCAAAGTTTTTTATCTGCAACACTACAAAGTATTTCAAAAAAAAGAGAAAAAAACAAACTGCAAAGTGGTTCATTAGCCGTTCCCGGTACTGGCAGGGTAAAAAGTTCACATAAAATTTACGAGCAGGGTCACACCTGGCTGGGTTTAATCATAACACATTGCTTTTCTAGTGAGATAATTAGCAATTTTTCTCTGCCATGGTCCCTGCCCCTCAGCCCACTCAGTAATTCTTCTCTGCCAGGCCCCTGCCCCTAGCACAGAAGTTCTCTCTCACATTGATGTTTCTCTCTCTCTCTCCCTTTCCCCCTTTCTAAAAAAACCCAATAAGCATATCCTCAGGTGAGGATTTTAAAAAATCACTTTATTAAAGGAAACAATCATAGCAATTAGGAAATTAAACTTTTCGTGCAAATTTTTGAAAGTTTAGGATTTGACTTGGCAGCTTTTGTTATTTCCTGCCGGAGACCAATTCCAGCATGTCATAATTTCAAGAGTTTCATCAAAAGGTTGATGAGACTTGGGGACTCAACAGGGTTGAGTGTGTAGTCACCTGTTGGGAATGGCTAAAGGCATTTCCCCAAATCTGAATAGGAAACTGATTGTGGCTGCCAGACAGTTAAAGGACATCTTAATCTACATGTTATTGCCTCCTACTGGCCAAACACCTGAACAGCCGTAGGCTAATCCCCCCATTCTGACAATGGACTCTGTACCAAACCCTGACCCTTTGAAGTGTATATCTCTGCCTTGCCTCAGGACAAGTTGTGTTAATAAAAAGCATGGGGTCCTGGGGACGGAGAGAACCTAAGACCTTAGACTTAAGACCTTAGATCTTAACTCCTTTAGCTAAGCTCCTCTGACCCCCAATGCCTTTCAAAATTGTATCTCGTCTCCGGATTCTTTATTAGTCTCTGGATTCCTATTAAATCCATGCACAGCTCCTTCTCCAGATTCCTGAACCCTTCTTGATGCTGGGACAAGAACCCTGGCAATTTCCCACTTGAGCTAACCCTGGTTAGCTTAATTCATTTGTATGGAACCTCTCTTAGAAACCTGTACTATTTTACTAGGGTTGCTGTAACAAAGTACCAGAAACTGGGTGGCTTAAAACAATAGAAATATAGTCTCTCACTTCTGTAGGCTAGAAGACCAAAATTAAGGTGTTGGTAGGACCATGCTCTCCCTCTGCAGGCTCTAGGGAAGAATCCTTCCTTGCCTCTTCCCAGCTCTGGTAGTTGTTGGCTTATAGCTGCATCCCTCCAATCTCTGCATCCATTGTCACATGGACATCTTCCCTGTGTGGATGCGTCCTTTCCTCTTTTTATAAGGGTACCAGTCATTGGATTTAGGACCTACCATAATCCACCTCATTTTAACTAATTACATCTGCAAAGACCTGATTTCCAAATAAGATCACATGGTTCTGGGTGGATGTGAATTTTTGGCTGACACTATTCGACTTACAAGAAAATATTTAGTCCACAAACCCTTAAAAATGTAAATTAGCACATTTCGGAGGGCCTGTTTGAACCTATGAACACTGTAGCTATATAATCTCTGTGGTAAGCGATCCTAATTGTATGACTCTCCTACAGAACTGTGTTGACAATCTACTCAGGGATTTTCACAGTAGCTTTTTTTTGTAGTAGAAACAAATGGGAACAACCTAAATGCCCATCAATTGTGGACTAGTTAACTAAATTATCAGACATCCATGCAATGTATACTCTGTAGACTTTAAAAAGAATGAGGTAGATCTGAGTGACAGGCATGGAAGACACCCAAGATAGACTAAGTGGGGGAAAAAAACAAGTCAGTGGACAGTGTGCATTATGTTTCCATTTACAAAATAAGCTCCTACAAATTAAACAACCCTACATGTATGAATATGTTTTAAGGTAGGACTTTGTCTTTCAAGTACCAAAAGGTACTAATGTCCTCCTTCAATTCTTCTGAATTCAACTTCATCCTTGTATTTGTCTGCTCAGGCTGCCATAACAAAATACCACACACTCGGCGGCTTAAACAACAGAAATTTATTTTCTTATAGTTCTGGAGGCTGGAAAGTCCAAGATCAAGGTTCTGGCTGATTCAGTCACTGGTGACAGCTCTCTTCCTAGCTTGAAGACAGCCACCTTCTCATTGTGCATCCTCACTGGCTAAGTGAGAGAGCAAGCCCTTGTGTCTCTTCTTATTTCTTCCTCTTTTTTAGTGACTTTTAAATTTTATTTTTCAATTACAGTTTATATTCAATATTATTATATGTTAGTTACAGGTGTATAGAATAGTGGTTAGACAATAATATACTTTTTTGTGTGTGTCTCTTCTTATAAGAACACAAACCCTATTATGAGAGTCCTACCTTCATGACCTTGTGGAACCCTAAGTACTTCCCAAAGGCCCCATCTCCAAATACTGTCACATTGCAGGTTAGGGCTTTGACATAAATTTTGGGAGGGCACGAACATTACTAGTAAGTCCATTAAAATCCTCCTTCCAAAAAATAAATAGACAAACAAATCCAGGCTATAAAACAATGCTTTATATCTGAACCAATCAATTAAGGCTTTTAAAAATTAGCACATAGGGAAAAATGCCACAAAGGACTTCAATTGGTCATTCAGATACTAGATGTAGAGACAGTTTAGACCACTTTCAAGATAGCTGAAATTAATTACCAGGATGAATCCAGAGTAACCAAGCTTGAAGAAACATGTTTGGCCATCAGTAATACATCATTATGACTCATGCTATGGTTCATTCTTATCCTTTAATGGGATCTGTGGGAATGGCAACCCTCCCAGCTTCATAAGCAAGCACTGGAGGGAAGTGCTATAATGGGAACTTGTTAAAATGTGAATTACACAACAGTCCTCCTGAAATGAAAAAAAAGTTAATTGCTAAGGAAGAATAGTTTTATTAACCAACATCTCCCAGTTCATGCCACTGCTGATAGGGTGACCTGACACTGCAGAGCCATGAATCAGAATTTGAAAAAAATGCAATCCACACAGAAATGATTCAGAAACCTAGAAATAACTAGCAAGGTAGGATCTTATAATAAAAAAAAATTCTTTCATTAATGAGGTTTGAACTTGCAGACAAAATGGAAAAAAATTTCCACTTGTTAAGACCCCATTACTGACATGAAATAAATTGCATCATGAATAAAATAGTGTAGGGTAGTTCTTTTCAAAAGGCAACAATGATAGTAAACACAAATAACTTGGATTTGCAATGGAAGCCCATTTTACTCAAGCTGTCAAAAGGCTTAAAAGCTTTTAGGGCACACTGGGGAACTGGTTGGACCAGTGAGAATAGCGGAATAGAATTATCATAGACATTGTTAAATGGCATAGACTTAAACATACCTATAAAAGCTCTTTTTTTTTCTCCCCTTTAGAGAGATCTAGTCTTCCAAATATGGTTGTTTGAAAAGAAAATGTACTTGGTCAAGTTTCAATCCAAAGGCAACTGCTCTGAAGAGAATTGCATGAAGTATTAAAACTAGTCAGCTTCTTAGACTCCTAAAGAGGTAGTGGTAGAGGGATGAGATACAAACACAATTACAAAAAATGTGTAGGTGGCATAAATTATAAAAGTCAAACAAGATAACTGGTATAACCTATGGAATCATGGTGTACCTTCTCACAGTTTCTGTAATTAAAATCATATTTGCTCAAAGGCACAAAGTAAGCAAAGTTTAACATATATTTTTACAATTTCAGTATTCCCATTATTTTCTAATTCAAGTTTAGTCCGGTGGGAAGCATACAGAAGGCTCTCAAAAAATGATTATTTGCTTAAATTACTTTGTATAAATTCAAACCTTGTTATTTTAAAGCAACAATATGCTCTAGTCCAGTGATGGCGAACCTTTTGAGCTCGGCGTGTCAGCATTTTGAAAAACCCTAACTTAACTCTGGTGCCGTGTCACGTATAGAAATTTTTTGATATTTGCAACCATAGTAAAACAAAGGTTTATATTTTTGATATTTATTTTATATATTTAAATGCCATTTAACAAAGAAAAATCAACCAAAAAAATTAGTTCGCGTGTCACCTCTGATACGCGTGTCATAGGTTCGCCATCACTGCTCTAGTCAGTGCTTCTCTGTCCTTGAGGAGAATCACCTGGAGACCTATAAAAAACTTGGTGCCCATGTTCCACCTTAAGCAAATGGATTAGAATCACTGGAGATGTGGCCCAGGCATCAGTATTTTTAAGAGGTGCCAAAGTGAGTCTCTGGTGACTCCAGGACAGAGAACCATTAAGCTTCTAGGTTTAGAATCATGTCATGTTATAACTGGGTGAAGAGAGGGTGAAATGGGTAAAGGGTATCAAATGTATGGTGACAGATAGAAACTAGACTTTGGGTGGTGAGTATCTATACTAATAAAAGGGTAATATGCTAATTAGACCAGACATCTTCCAGACATCCATCTGGACGTCCTTCTGGACAAAGCCACAGTGGCAGGGGCTGAGGCAGAGGCAGTTAGGGGCGATCAGGCCAGCAGGCAGAGGTGGTTAGGGGCTATCAGGCAGGCATGCAGAGTGGTTAGGGGTGATCAGGCAGGCAGGCAGGTGAGCAGTTAGGAGCCAGCAGTCCCGGATTGCGAGAGGGATGTCCAACTGTTGGTTTAGGGATCAGGCCTAAACCGGCAGTTGGATATCCCCCAAGGGGTCCTGGATTGGAGGGTGCAGGCCAGGCTGAGGGACACCCCCCCGCCCATGCACGAATTCGTGTACCAGGCCTTTAGTCCTATATAATAAAAGTCTAATATACAAATTGCCCCCTCAACCGGGAGTTTGACCAGGGGGCGGGGCCGGCCCGCCAACTGCCAGAGGCCCCTCCCCACAGCTGGTCCTGCCCCTCATTCTCCCCCCCCCCCCATTGGGGGCAGGGCTGGCTGGCCAACCTCCTACTTCCCCTCCCCCCAGCCAGCCCGACCAGCCCTAATTGGGGTGGGCTGGCCAGACCCCACCTGTGCACGAATTGCACTGGGCCTCTAGTACTGTAGTATATACAGATACTGAATTATAATTGGTATACCTGAAACTTATGTTATTAACCAATGTTACCTCATTAAAATGATATTTTTCTCTTTCTTTCTTAAATTTTTAATCAAGATATAATTTACATGTAACATTGAATTAGTTTTAGGGGTACAACTTAATGATTTGATATATGTATACAGGGTGGGGCAAAAGTAGGTTTACAATTGTTCATATGGAAAATAATAAAATAATTAAGAAATAATAATACAAAAATAAACTGTTTCCCATACTCTCAATTGAATGCAAATACACCCGATATACTCTATATATTTACCACAATGAATTCTGTTAACATCCATCACTACACATGATAATTAAAAAACATATATTTATATTTTTCTAAATCCACAGTGCAGAGAACTAGGAAAAGTATGGGAAAGTACAACTTTAAAAGGTGCTCTGAAATCCCATTACTCCTTCATGTGTCTATCATTTGAGTCATTTTCTATGTATATGAAATAACATGCAAAATATGCAAAAATTATACATTTTAGAACTGGAAGGTAGCCTTAGAAGTTAATTAGTATAAGTCCCTCATTTTATAGATGAAGAAATTAAGGCCAAGAGAGTTCCAAATTCAAGTGACTCGGGTAGTTAGTTCATTAGGAGTCAGGATTAGAATCTAGGTTTTCCTTCATTTTTCTTGCAAAACAAAATTTGTACAAAAACTGGAATCCCCAAAAGTTTAATTCCAAGTTAAAACTCCATTTCCATTAAGGATTCTTCCTAATGATATTCTTATAATAAAAAACCAAGCAATGTTTTATAGAGAGTGCCTTCATCCTTCTCCTGAATTGTAGTATACAGTGTTGTCCCCACTGTGTTCTACAGAACATTGATTCCATTGGGCATTAACAGATGTAATAAGGAGAGGGTTCTTATTTAGGTACATTGGGAAACAAAATTAAAGGAGATTCTTATGGAATAATTTCTTGTGATTTTATTTTATTTATTTTTTTAAATATATTTTATTGATCTTTTACAGAGAGGAAGGGAGAGGGATAGAGAGCTAGAAACATTGTGAGAGAGAAACATCAATCAGCTGCCTCTTGCACACCCCCCACTGGGGATGTGCCCGAAACCAAGGTACATGCCCTTGACCGGAATCGAACCTGGGACCCTTCAGTCCGCAGACCGACGCTCTATCCACTGAGCCAAACCGGTTAGGGCAATTTCTTGTGATTTTAATGTTATACTAATAGCACTGAGAATCTCCGGGGTGTATATGCAAAATACAATATGCAGTATTTAACCTTGGAATCCTTCCTCAGCTCAGTCCTAATATCTTCATGTTCTTTGGAATATGTTTTAGCAAATAAGACTATGAGGACTCCCAGGATAAAGGAATAAAAGATCTGGAATACTCTACTGAGGCCAAAGCAACTTTGATTCAGGTTATAGTTCAACTTGTTTTAAAGAAGTAGGGGAGTACTTTATTTTTATTTATTATTTATTTATTTTCAAATTTGCAAGTGAAAGTTTAGGATGTCACAGAGGTAGAAGTGGGCCAGCTGGGCTGCATGGACTCAGGAAACAAGTTACAGAGCTTAGGAGAAAGAAAGGTAAAGAAAGTGCATCTGGGGGGAAAAGAGGAGGAACGGCTTGGGATATAGGGGAGTACTTTATTATTATTTTAAATTTTATTTTTATTGATTTTACAAAGAGGAAGAGTGAGGGATACAGAGTTAGAAACATTGATGAGAGTTGATCAGCTACCTCCTGCATGCCTCCTAATGGGGATGGAGCCCACAACCAAGGTACATGCCCTGACTGGAATGAACCCAGGACCATTCAGTCCCCAGGCCAATGCACTATCCACTTAGCCAAACCGGTTAGGACATGTAGGGGAGTACTTTAAAAGGGAAGGAATATATGATTTAAGTGACTAACAGTGTTTTAAAGTGTTCCTTTAAAATTTATTAAGGAATAAGACAAGAGCCCTAACTGGTTTGGCTCAGTGGATAGAGTGTGAGCCTTCGGACTGAAGGGTCCTGGGTTTGATTCCAGTCAAGGACACATGAGGGAGTTGTGGGCTCAATCCCCAGTAGGGGGCGTGCAGGAGACAGCTGATCAATGGTTCTCATCATTGACATTTCTCTCTCTCTCTCTCCCTTGCCCTTCCTCTCTGAAATTAATAAAAATATATATTTTTTAAAAAGAATAAGACAAGAATAGCTTGAAAATCAGACAATATTGCACAAAATTATCAGAATATAATATATAACATTTTTATGTATTCCCTCCCTTCTAATTTTTACCCTTTATTTTACATAATGTAATTATAGTATACTCAGTTTTGTATTACAGTTACTTTCTTGTTTTAAAAAATATATTTTATTGATTTCAGAGAGGAAGGGAGAGGGAGAGAGAGATGGAAACATCAATGATGAGAATCATCGCTCAGCTGCCTCCTGCACGACCCCACTGGGCATCAAGCTCACAACCCGGCATGTGCCCTTGACCAGAATCAAACCCGGACCCTTCAGTCCACAGGCCCACGCTCTATCCATTGAATCAAACCAGCTAGGGCTGGAATATAAATTAATGTAATTTTTTTAAAGCGGGCGTTTTGTGCATACTCTGATCTACCAATTATAGTTCCAATAATTTAACTTAAGGAAATAAGGAAAGATGTGCAAGGATGTTCACAGCAACATGGGTTATAAAAGGGAAAAATAAAACAGAAAACAACTTAAGTATCCAATAATAGGTTAAATTATGATACAGGTGTACAACTGAACACAAAGCCCACTTAGCACGAATAATGTTGTATATTATTTAATGACATTAAAAAACACATCATGCGTATGTGGTGAGCCCACCATTCAACCTCACAACAAACTTTGAAAATAGGTGCATTATTCAACTTTTACATATGAAGAGGTTTGCAATATACACAATTGAACTTGCCCAAGGTCACAAAATTCAGTCATGAAGCTAGGATTCAAAAGGAGGCCATCTGAACTTCGAGCCCGCGAGCCTTCCCACGCCCACACGGCCTCCTGGCTTTGGTGCAGAACGGGGATACCACCATCTACCTCCCAGGGTTACCGTGACACTTAAATGAAATAATAAGCACAAAGCTCCAGGAACACAGTGGACATCCAATACTCGGAAGCTACTAAATAACTCAAGGTCACACCATCCGTGGTGAAACCAGGATTTAAAGCGAGCTCGGTCTGAATCTCGTAATTCCCGGGAGGGCGGAGGAACTGAAAACCTTTTCTTGGCTTCAACTCCTCAAGCAGAGTCAGTACGGACCTTCCCTCGGCCCCGTAAAGGGCGCCTCGGGGTCAGGGGACACACAACAGGCCTCTTCCAAAAGGAGGGGCGCCCGGAGTCGCTTTAGGAAGATTTAAATTCTAGCAGCTTTTCTCACCTGCCGCGCTTGTTACTTCCACGGACTCTGTGCCCGCCCCGGAAGTGACGTGTGACTCACGCGCCGGAAGTGGGCTTGCGGACTGGGACCAGACGTCGCGGACGCTGGTGGGCCTGAGGCTCGTGTTACGCCTTAGACCAGGCAGCTGCACGGCGTTAGGAGGCGTCCATTGCCATGACGGCCCAGGGGAGCCTGGTGGCCAACCGAGGCCGGCGCTTCAAGTGGGCCATTGAGCTGAGCGGGCCTGGAGGAGGCAGCAGGTGAGGAGCCTGGGCGGAGGGCCTTGCCCCCAGAACTGCCCCGGAGGCATGGAACCTGGACTGGATGGGTGGCACCAAGACGGCTCCGGGGCAGCTAGCGGCGGAAGCCGTGGAGGTTTTTGTGCCCAAAGGATGCGTAGTTCCGTCTTCCCAATAGGCAGGGCTCTGACGAACCTACAGGAGGGGTTGATGTAATCTGGGTAGGTGCCCCTGAAGATCTTAACTCCTGTGGGTAGCAGAACAGGAAATGTGGGAGTCCGCAGCTTTAGTTTCTTTATTTTTTCTTCTTTAAAAAATATTTTTATTGATTTTAGAGAAGAAGGGAGAGGGATATAGAGATAGAAACATCAATGATGAGAATCATTGATTGGCTGCCTCCTGCAGGCCCCCTACTTGGGATCAAGCCCACAACCCCGGGCATGTGCCCTGACCAGCATCCAACCGGGACCTTCTGGTTCATAGGTCAACGCTCAGCCACTGAGCCATGCCCGCTGGGCGAGCAGCCTGTTTCTTGGTTTGCTTCTTTAGGGGCCGAAGTGACCGGGGCGGCGGCCAGGGCGACTCGCTGTACCCCGTTGGTTACTTGGACAAGCAAGTGCCGGATACCAGCGTGCAAGAGACGGACCGGATCCTGGTGGAGAAGGTACAGAGGTATAGATGTCGCCGTCGTTTGGGGGCTCGTCCTGGCCCACCCACCCGCTCTTCTCTCCCAGACAGCACATGAATATCTTACTGTAGATGGGCCTTATCCTGAATGTTTTGGTAGCTCAACTGCTTGAGATTAGTGTGTTAACAGTAGTTTACATATCAGCTCCAAAAGTGCTTAAGAATTGGAAAAAGAAAAGGCATAAGAAAGTAGGTTGAAAATTATTGGTGGCAGTGCCTTTCAGTTGAAGTCATCCTTTTGTCCTCTAATTTCCTTACACCACATAACCTGCCAGGATATTCTGTTGGCTTTATCTTCAAAATAGATTCAAAATCTTACTGCTTCTTATTACTTTCACCTATCATCCTGGTCTAAGCCACTACTGTCCTTCACCCAGATGTTCATTGTTGTGGGAGCGGTTCGTGCATTGTAGGGTGTTTAACAGAACCCCTGGCCTCTACCTATTAGATGCTAAAAGTGCTCTTCCCCAGTTGTGACAACCAAAATGTCTCCAACATTACCACATGTCTCCAGGGATCGCCCTTCTGTTGAGAACCACTGATTTTTAAAGCGCACAATCTGATGAGCTTTAATAGTGGTATACCACCCTGAAACCATGACTATCTTGAAAGAACATTTTCTTCTCCAAAAGATTCCTTGTGCCCCTCTCTGCCACAGATTTCTAATTGGTCTCACTACTTCCCCCTGTAGTCTAGTCCCAGCACAGCAGCCAGTACTATGATCCTTTTAAAACATGAGTCAGCTCATTCCTATTAAAACTCTTCTGTAGCTCATTTCACTTATTGTAAAAGCAAAAGTCTTTGTAATGTTCTACCTAACTCTATATTGACTAAGCCCCTTGTAAGATCTTTGACTTAATCTCCTATCACATTCTCCTGTATTTATTATTTTTTTATTGATTTTTAGAGAGAGAGTAAGGGAGAGGGAAACATCAATAGGCTGCCTCCTCTACGCCTTCTACCGGGAATCAAGCCTGAAACCCAGGCATGTGCCCTGACTGGAATGGAACTGGCAACCTTTCAGTGCACCAGATGACACCCAACCAAGCCACACTGGCCAAAGCTAATTTTATTTTTTAATCCTCAACCAAGGATATGTTTTTACTGATTTTTAGAGAGAGAGAATAGGAGAGAGAGAGAGAGAGAGAGAGAGAGAGAGAGAGAGAAACAGAAACATCAATGGGAGAGAAAAACATTGATGAACTGCCTCCTGTAGGCACCCCAACCTGGGATCAAACCCGATTAACCTTTTGGTGTATGGGACAACTCTCCAACCAACTGAGCCACCTGTCCAGGGCTACCACTTTCCCCTCTGTTCACTGCAGTCTTGTCAGATTAGCCTCCTTGCTGCTCCTTAAATATGCCAGGCAAGTTCCCATCTAAGGATTTGTGTACTTGTTTTTCCCTCTGCTGGAATACTCTTCCGCAGCACCTTTATGGCTTGCTCTCTTATCAATGAAGCCTACCCTCATGGCACTCCCTATCCTGTTTTCCCACTTTACATTTCTCCATGTCATTCATATACATGACACAGTTTACTTATTTTACTACCCATCTTTTCATTAATTTAAGCTCCAGGTTTTTGTCTCCTAAAAGCCTAGAACAGTGCCTGCACTTTCTTTCCCTCAGCCTTGCTATTCAATATTAAGCGATTTGTTTCATAAAATTCCAGTGATTTTTCACAACATGAAAATGACAGCTATTCTCAATTTTTTTCTTGATAAGTATAATTTTTCATCTTGGTATCAAATTGTAACATAATACATGATAGATAAAGTATTAACATGGCTTAATTTTAAAGGTAGATTATCATAAAATAATTCTTTAGTTCTGTTGTATGGATGATTTGATATTTAAGCTTACAGACAAATGATCTATGTAAATGACATATTGGGAAACTTTATTTACAAGTATGGGCATTTATTCTTTTAATGTGAGTAAACACAAATGGATAGTGGTATATTATTTTTATATAGCTAGATTTGCTTTGTTAATATTTTGCTTAGGATTTTTGCATTTATGTTTATGACTGATAGTGGTCTATAAACTTTTCTCATAATGTCCTTGTCAGGTTTTGGTATTTATGAGGTATTTATGTAGAGTGTTCATTTTTATTTTCTAAGTTTGTATAAGATTGGCTTTATTTTTTCCTTAAATGTTTGAAATTTGCCAAGGAAAACCATCTGATGGGCTTAGTTATAGATTCAGTTTCTTTAAACAGTTATGGGATTATTTATATTTCCAATTTCTTATACCATTTAGGTAAGTTGTATTTTTTTTAGGAATTGTACCATTTCCTAAAATTCATAGTTTGATCACTGTAATATTTGCAAAACCTATAGAGATGTCCCTTTTTCATTTCTGATGTTGAATATTTATCTTCGATCCTTTTTTCTTCATCAGGCTCACCAGTATGATGTTATTAATCTTTTTTAAAAAACAACCATCGGCTTGATTTAACGACAGTTTCACTAATTACTACTCTCATTATTTTCTTCCTTTTCATTTGTTCTTTTTCTAACTTATTGAAATAGATGCTTACTTTTAGTGTTCTAATCTGTATTTAAAGCTATAAATTTCTCAGAGTTCTCTATGTTCCACAGTTGTTAAAATGTATTTTGATCAGTTAAAAAATATTTATATTTTCCATTATAAATTCTTTTGATTCATGAATTATTTCAAGTACATTTGTTAATTTCAACTCATAATGGATTTTTGCTTATCTGTTATTGAATTCTAGCTTGATTGCATGGTAATCAAAGAACATGCTTTGTATAATTTGAGTTCTTTGAGTTACTTACACTTCCTTCAAGGCTCAGCAAGTGGTCAGTTTTTGTAAATGTCCCATGTGTGTTTGAGAACAATGTGAATTCTGCAGCTGTTCGGAGCAATGCTTTATAAATGTCAGTTGGGTTCAGTTTGTTAATGTCTTTCAAATCTATATTTTGATTTGTCTGTCAGTTATTGATTGAGGTATGCTAATCTCTCACTATGTGGATTTATCTATTTTTTTTAATTAATTTTTTTTATTGATTTCAGAGAGGAAGGGAGAAGGAGAGATAGAAACATCGATGAGAGAGAATCATTGATCAGATGCACAAAATTGAAAATTGTGTTCATTTGACTTTAACATCAGTGATACAATAAATGTGGGACTGAGGGTAGTGCTCAGAGGTTAAAATTGTGTCTTTGTTTTAGCGCTGTTGGGACATTGCCTTGGGTCCCCTCAAACAATAAATGTGGGACTGAGGGTAGTGCTCAGAGGTTAAAATTGTGTCTTTGTTTTAGCGCTGTTGGGACATTGCCTTGGGTCCCCTCAAACAGATTCCCATGAACCTCTTCATCATGTACATGGCAGGCAATACTATCTCCATCTTAAGTTTTAAGAATTAAAGGTAAATTCTTAGGCAAAACCCATATTGGAAATCTTTGCATGGCTCTTGGCTAGTAGAACTAATAACCCTTATGAAAGTTTTAAGAATTAAAGGTAAATTCTTAGGCAAAACCCATATTGGAAATCTTTGCATGGCTCTTGGCTAGTAGCGGGGAGGGTGTGCAGGACGGTGATGGTAGTGGTGGTGACATGGAGGGAAAACGGCTTATCATGGATTTTGTTCACTAGCTCTATTTGCTACTTTACTGTGGGCTGGTGTGTATTATTTATGTCTTAATATGTGCCTGATTCGTAATTTTTAAAAAAGTTGTTTTGGCACTTTGTTACCCCAACAGCTTTCAAGATGCTAGAAAGTTCAAGCCAGAAGTTCCTTCAGGGTTTGGTGTATCTCATTGGAAATCTCATGGGTTTGGCATTGGCTGTTTATAAGTGCCAGTCCATGGGACTATTGCCTACACATGCATCAGACTGGTTAGCCTTCATTGAACCTCCTGAGGTAAGGCAAAAGAAAAGTTAACTTTGGGGCTAGTTGTAACCGACAGTAAATAGCAGATCCATTTGATGTAAGGGATTAGAGTCGGTATTAGAGCGAATTTCCTTTTTAATCCTCTCCCCAGAGAGAATGAAAGGGGGGTGGGGGGGGGAGACAGAGAGAGAGAGAAAAACACTGATGTGAGAGAGACACATTGATAGGTTGCCTCCTGCAAGTGCCCCGACCAGAGACAGGGATTGAACTTGCAACCCAGGTACATGCCCTTGACTGGGAATTAAACCCTTGACCCTTCCGTGTGTGGGATTCATACTGTAATCACTGAGCAATGCCAGCCAGGGCTAGAGCCCATTTCTTAAGAAATAAGATCCATTAGAAGTCAGGAAGTTATTTTTTAAGGATAAAATAACTTGTGGTTAAAGTATTAAGTACTTGATTCAGGAAGTTATTTCAGTGCTCATTCCCACTCACCTGTTCTTCTTGTTTCAGAGGATGGAGTTCAGTGGTGGTGGACTGCTTTTGTGAACCTGAGAAAGCACCTGGTGACCATGTATTTGGATCTCATTTACAACCTTCTCTACCCCCAGTGATGACTCCTCAGCATATTCACCCTTAACATTATCACTCGTGCTGAAAAGAACTGAAAGCACCCTTTTTTCCAGGGTGAGGAGACATCCTAGAAAGATAATGTCTATATCACTACAAACACAAAGAAACTATGCCACAACCCTTGACTGAAAATAATGTAGAAAACTTTATTTATGTTTTCAGTATAGAGCAAAACAACAAATAAAACCGTAACTATGTAAACAAAAGAATAGTTGCTGCTAAGCCAAGAACCACAGCAGCATCTCCTTTCAATAAATTAAATGGTCAAGAACAGTGCTTTAAAAAAATTATATAGGTTTTCCTTAATATTTCACTTCTATTTAACATAAGCTGGGACATAAAACTTCTGTTGGAGACACTTGTGGAAGGTGTGAGAAACTAATGCTGGATTCTGATTATACATGATGAAAAGAAAAATAAACCAGACAAAAAGCACATAAATATAATTACAGTAAATTGCTACTTTAATATCCACAATGGATTTTTAATACATTTAGGGGGAATGAGGATTGGAGGAATCGTTGGGGCCACAGGAATCTGAGGCAATGGAAGGTACAAAGTAGGCATCTTTCCCCTGCCAAGAGGAACCTGGTACCTGTCAAGCAGATGCTGCAGTTCAAACTTCAGCTTTTAAGAAAGCTATAGAAGGCAGAGGGCCAGTAATTGGAAAATGTATGTTATCATAACCTGCCCTGGTAAAGTCATAGCTAAGACTTAAAAGTTGGATCTTATTCAAAAGGCAGGAGGAGGTCTTTTCTTTCTCTTCCTTCTTGAAACACAAAACCCCTTCCCCTAAGGTGCATTCTCATTAAGTTTTCCGTATTGCTTTATTTGCAGTGATTAAAAGAGACAAGATACTTTGTAGACAAACAACATAAGCAACACAGAGACATGAAATGCTCTAGATAGAGATGAGTTTAAATCTGGCCTAATAACCATTTTCCCACGTAACAATGATTTTGTATTTAGGGGCTTAAGTAGTGGCTATATTAATAGCCATGAATTCCCTTATCCCTTTAAAAGATTCTTATAGAGCTCTAACCACAAAACGCTTTTAAAACTAACCTTAATTCCACCAATATTTTTTCCTATATGGAAATACATATAAATATCACTTTGGCCAGAAGGTATGTGTAAATGTAGAGGAAGTCTATCTTAGACTTTTAGAGCATGGATCTTTAATATTTTGAATCCTGGGGAACCTGTCCTACTGCTGGACTCAACTAAACAATGGAGTGTTGCAATGGAAGCAGTAAATAATGCTTCTATCCTCTGTAGGAAGGAGCAGAATAAAAGACAAAAATTCTGTCTGCTTTGCTACCATGACTGGGCCTGAAGGTTGAAAGAAAAGTAAAAGGAATACATTGAAATGACTCAATTTCTTAAGTCATATTGAAGGGTTTTCTCTGTAAAGGTCAAATGAATAGTCTGCTGGTACCTAGGTCAGCTTGCTCCATATCCTAATGGGTAATCAAAAAAGTGCCACTATTGATCAGTAAAGTGAAATTCTAAAGCCACAAATAAAGGTAAATAGTTTTTCTAAATAACCTATCATATATTTGAAATTACCATTTAGTCACACAGAATAATTTCGTTATGCTTGGAAAACGTGTTTTTGTGATCAATAAATTAGCAAATAAGCTAAGCTTGCATAAGTATTTCCATAACATACTTAAAGTTCTAAAGCAAAACTGAAATAGCAGAAGACTATTGGCTTGGACAGTCTCCTAGTTTAGAGCCAAGTTTCTGCAGTCAGAATGAAGAATTAAAATGGAAAGGAAATGGGCATACTTGGCATTTAGGTGAGTGCCTCAAGTCTTCACTATGGCTTTAGAAATGAGTCCACAGGTTTCTTAGCGAAAGAAGTTACTTGAATAGGCCAATGCCAATTGTATGCCACCTTAGTGAAGTAGGTAAGCGAGTAGCAGCATCTCAATAACTTTGGCACTACTGAAGAAATACGGCTCTAGAACTTCGAATTCAATTGCTGGATTTCCCCTTGAAAAGATAGAAACCTTTTGGGAAAGAATTTTAGCCAGGCTTCCTAGTGTTTCTTCCTATGATTTTTGACCTGTGTCTACTAACCCAGAGGACATAAAAGAGAGAAGGAAAGGTGAACCTATTGGTCAGTGTACATTATATTTCTTAGAAAACAGCTTGTATGTTTTGCCCATGTCACACAGATAACCAGATTATATTTCAGTAAATCTTAATAGCTATCTTAGAATTTCCTTAAATTGGCCATTTGAAAAGTACCTGAAAGAAATAATTTTTACTCCACTGTTTAAAAATTTCCATGTTAACACTGCCTACATTACAATCTTAATCACAGAGTGGGGTTTGAAAACCAACAGCTGAAATATACAACAACCCAGTATGTGTACATACACTGCTTTTTGGGGGAAATCTTGTTTTGGAGGACGAAGTAGAAGCTGCAGCCATATTTCAGATTTTGTATATCGGTACCCTAATATAAAATTAGAGTCCTGCAGAGCAGTGGATACACTCAAGGAAATTAGCTTGAAAAGGTTTTCATCTTGGTTTGCCATAGGTTATCTTCACCAGGATGTTAGGTCCCCATACACTTGGCCATGAATGCCTTAGAATGATGACGTTTTTTCTCTGTTGAACCATGACTTCTGAGACTCAATCTTTAATGCTGGATATGTACTTGCTTTTTGTCTTCAGTTGAATTTCTGGTATGCCTTCTGACAACTCATTTTATTGGTTAGCTTGTTAATTCTAACTTGCCTTCAACTGGTACAGACATGGCTTTAGTAATTGACCATTTTTCTAATGTTGAGGGAATATTTGCTTCTGTAAGGGGGGCAGATCATATGAGAGCAAAAAGCAGAACTGTTGTTACGTTTTTGCACAAGTACTTGAGGCTCAGCTTGTCAAGAATTCATTCAGATGATGTGTTTAGGACACAGGCCTCTAGTTAGTGGGACTGGTAGTAAAGAGCTGGCACTCATGGAGGATGGAAGCCTTTTGGGAAACATGAAGCCAAGCAGAGTCTTTCAGGAGGAAATTACGAATAAATGGTGATCACTTCACTGCCACCACCTCGGACAAGGAGGACTCGCTCTAGTCCCTCGGTGAGCACTTCTAGGAACTCCATGTCTTCAGAATTTGTCAAGGAGACAAAGGCAGAAGAAGAGCACACTTTACAACCTGCACCATGATAATCAGAGTTTATCTGATTACAAAGCTAAAAAAATCAACATGCTTTTGTTAATTATTGCATACTCAGAATTGGAAGACTGTACTTTGTAATTCAGTTTCACCCTGTGAATTAATCCAGGGATCTAGTCCTTTTGCATATGGAAGGATTTTTCTACTTGTTAGATTTTTTTTTCTAAATATTCTTTTTTAAATAGGGAAAACACACAAGTAATGTGTAAAATATTATGAAGCAAAATAAGCCAAAAAAGGAAAAGCCACAACAGGGCAGCTCATTAAGATTTCTAGAGAGAACCTAAGTTTTCTAAGTGAAGCTGCTCAAGAAGAATTTTTCTGCCAGCTCTTTTTTCCTTTTTTTTTTTTTTTTTAAAATATATTTTATTGATTTTTTTACAGAGAGGAAGGGAGAGAGATAGAGAGTTAGAAACATCGATGAGAGAGAAACATCGATCAGCTGCCTCCTGCACATCTCCCACTGGGGATGTGCCCGCAACCCAGGTACATGCCCTTGACCGGAATCGAACCTGGGACCCTTCAGTCTGCAGGCTGACGCTTTATCCACTGAGCCAATCCGGTTTCGGCTCTTTTTTCCTTTTTAAACACTCTCTTCCTTAATGATACTGGTGGGAATGGGTCAGGTGTCACCACTGCAGTGCTGAAGTGGTCTCAAAAAATCCTGGTTTTTTTTTTTTCATTTTATCTCTTTTTTCCCCTCAGAGGAGGGTCCACTTCAGCTGCTTCTCCCCTAATGCCATCCAAACGAAAGAGGCTTTGTAAGTGGGTAGAGCCTGAAAAGGAGGAAGGATATGGGTATTCTGTCTCGGATTGTCAGAAAGGGTTCCATACAGTATTAGAAGTAATGTTGCAAATATACCACTGAAAAGCAGTCTCTTTAGGGTTCAGAGAGAACATATAACCCCAACTCCTTAAAAGAAGATTAATCTCACTGCTTTGTAAGAATCCCTGTATAGCCGAAACCGGTTTGGCTCAGTGGATAGAGCGTCGGCCTGCGGACTCAAGGGTCCCAGGTTCGATTCCGGTCAAGGGCATGTACCTGGGTTGCGGGCACATCCCCAGTGGGGGATGTGCAGAAGGCAGCTGATCGATGTTTCTAGTTCTCTATCTCTCTCCCTTCCTCTCTGTAAAAAATCAATAAAATATATTTAAAAAAAAAAAAAAAAATCCCTGTATAATAAGACTTTTAAAAGTCTCCCTCTTCAAGAGGAAAATTTTGGCAGGAGCAATCACTTTTATAGCGGCCAAGTAGTCACATCTAAAAAGCAAGCTAAGCCCGGCCAGTGTGGCTCAGGAAGTCCTGGTTTGATTTCCTGTCAGGGCACATGCTTGGGTTTCGGGCTCTATCCCCAGTGGGGGGCAAGCAGGGAGCAGCCAATCAATGATTCTTATCATTGATGTTTCTATCTCCCTCTTCCTCTCTGGAATCAATAAAAATAAAATAAAAAGCAAACTAATATTTTCCCTACTGGTAGCTCCATTCTTGGAAAGGATACAGTTTTCATCACCCTCAGGGTTTCGGGGTGGCCCTGGCATATTCAACAAAACCAACTTTGCTTCATGGGACTTGTTAACTATGACCTCATTGAGCTTCACTGCTGTATGCATCCGCCTCACATTGGACTGGTCCCTGCAGAGGGAAAGGGGAAGAAGGGGGAGACAGAGAGGTGGTTAAGGCAAACAGAAAACTAGGCATATCATCAACAACCTTACAAAACTTGAGATATGGAGCTTTTTTGCTTTGAGTATGAATGATATAATGAACAAAATGACTTCCTTATAATATTAACACCTTGGGTTTTCTCATTCTATGTTTGCTTGTTTATACCAGGAACACAGTATAAAGAAGAAGGATGGTTACCTTGTGTACAGTGTTAATTGGTAGCTGGTATGCATAGGCAAACAACAGAGAGATGGCTGGATTTGGGGTAAAATGAACAGATTCCATCCTGTGTATCCTGGCAAAAGCGCATCTGTGGCACTGATTAGGAGACTGTTATGTGATAAGCTTGTGAGCTGGAAAACTTACGGACGCATGTTAAGCAGGTCCTGGAATCCTTCCATTGACTTGGCCCTTTGCCCCCGGGATGCCATGTACTTGTCTTTCGTCCAAGTCATGTGCACCTTCTCCTGATAGGTTTCTGTCTCTTCATCCTCATCAGAGCCAATGCTGGTCAGTCGTAGCATTGAATTCCGGTCTTTCACCAATTGTGCCTGCGGAAGGCCCAACTCACTCTTACTCTATTTTGAAACAATAATGTGACTATAGTGGAATAACTGATAAAGTGAGAAGAAAAAAATCTGTCATCTCATAAAAACAATACGGTATCATTCCTTTCAGTGACAGATTTCATAGGCCAGGATTAGATTACTGCCGCAAGGTCTCACCTCTCTGTCCCGCTCCGTTTTGGAGAGTCGCATGTGCCGGAGCATCTGGGACCTTTGCTCCATCATCAGAGTACGTTCATAAGTGTAAGCTGATATGTCACTGTCATGCTGCCACATATATCAGAGTGGGGAGGAAACAAAGAGAAAGGATGAACCACACATTTTCATCTTCACTCACAAAATTAAACCCGACAAAGTATCACAATGTCGACCTAAGTTTCACTCCTACTTTTTTGTTTCGTCATTGAGCCGCATAAACACGACATTGTGGAACACAGATCCAACCCAGAAGAAGCCCTAAGAATCCTGTCCATAATCTAACCATTACATGTTTCCTTAAAACACAAAACACAAACTCTAGTCTTTTTTTTTTTTAATACTGCTAGGTTATTTTTTTTTAAAAGCTGTGATTTTAGCATGAATACATGAATGAAAACTTAATGAAATTATATTAAGCAGACAGGAATCTGACAGAAATATCAGGGCTATGTAACAAAAAAGAAAACAAAAAATTAAAAACCACCAAACACAAATCACATACACATTCTACTTATTTAGATCAATATATTAGGGTTGTGTTGGAACTAAAGGATAAATCCACATCTGCAGCTAAAGAATTTCCAACCAGAAAAGGTACTAGGAAGACAGGATAGGGGTGGGTGAAGGGTGGTTTGTTTGGTCTCACACAGCTTTCTCACCATCTCCACCACTTCCACCTCCGCCTCAATGCGCAGGTGATACAGGAAGGTGGCCAGGTCCTTCTTCATCTGAATACTGTTGTCCTCTAGCTGGGCTACTGTGAAGATCCGTATGTTGCATTTGCGCCACACCTGATAAAGGACCGTACGCACATGGAAAATCTTATGTAAGAAGGCAAAAATGACATTTCTTACAACGCAAGGCACTGTTACCTAGAACATCTTGCTAGAGTGTCAGGGTATTGATTCCTAGTGTCCTACTTGCAACATTATTGTACTAGGGCAAAAGTTTGACAAGAAACACATTAAATACTGTTTTAAGCAGGTCTTTTTTTTTTTTAAATCCTAACCTGAGGATATATTTTTATTGATTTTTAGATAGAGGAAGGGGGAGAGAGAAACATCGATCAGTTGCCTTCCAAATGCGCCCCACTGGGGATTGAACCCACAACCTAGGTATATGTGTCCTGACTGGGAATCAAACCCGCAACCTTTTGGTGTATGGGATGATGCTCCAACCAACTGAGCCACCTGGTCAAGACTGTTTTAAGCAGTTCTTAATTTCATAACAAGAAACACCTGGCAAGAAAGGAAAAGATGGTGTGTGATACATTAAGGGTGCTTTATTCAGATAGCATATTGATACCATGCACACAGACTATATTATTTTAAATTTCAGTTTAATTGACTCACAAACATGCACATTTACCCTTTCCAAATTCGAAAGACCTTGGTTTTTCTTTTTTTTTTATTTAAGAATGTGTTTAGCCAGGCCGGTGTGGCTCTGAATGAGCGTCGACCTATGAACCAGGAGGTCAGGGTTTGATTCCTGGTCAGGGCACATGCCGGGGTTGTGGGCTCGATCCCCAGTGGGGGAGCGTGCAGGAGACAGCCGATCAATGATTCCCTCTCATCACTGATGCTTCTCTCTTTCCCTCTCCCTTCCTCTCTGAAATCAATAAAATAAAATAAAAAAATGAAAGAAAAAAATAATATGTTTACTTGTTAATGTTTTTTCAAGGCCTCATAACTTTAGAGATAGGTAAATATCAACTACAAAGAAAATATTTCTCATAAGGTTGAAACTGGAGAGCCAAGAATAATCCCCAACTCTTCTGATTCTAGGCCTTAACACTATATAATCAAAGAGGAAGAATTTATCTAATAAACAGGACAGAAGTTAAGGGAGAAAGACTTTTTAAAAGATGTCTAAAATACCTTGTACTGTTTAAGTAGGAATGGTAACAGCATGAGCATCCCCCCATCATGCACAATCCACCACACGTCAATGTTGCCCTCAGAAAATTGCTCCACGTTGCTGGGAAAGAACGAGATGTTTTTCGCCACTAGCAGGGCCAGATGGGCAGCAGTTGTCACTCGAACTGTGCCTAGGGAGAGAAAAGAGAATCAGGATAAGCAGGGAAGAACCTTAGGGTTGCCCTGCTTCCCACCACGGCAGGAAAGCAAGGATAATGTTCCTTTACATTTCTTTGAGCAAGGTGTCCTATTTACATAGTAGGTATACCACAAATACGAAAACCACTGTGAAAAAAACTGAGACGCTAACAGAATTAGATTGAATACTGTGATGTACATTACCAAATATATTCTATTTACTACATTTATAAGGGGGGTATGTGAATTTGGGAGATTTTGAATTTCCAATTCCTGTGATAATGTCAATATGGGACTCATAAATATGTCAATTTCAGAGATAATTGCTAACATAAGACTTGACAGAGATAAATAATTCATGAACATAATGTAAAGCTAGAAGGGGAAGAGTAGAATAAGGTTATTATTACCAGTAGTTATTTAGATGCCCTTGTAAGACCATGTTTTAGCAATGGCACAGCCTCTACTTACGAAGCTAGGGGTTGGGGTTTGGGAAACAGGGATTTAACTCCCTGCCCTATTTGGGCCCTTGGTATAGTATAAGAAGTGTTTTGTACCAATAAAAGTCTTCCAAGATCGAGAATCTTCACTCTGGCGCCAGCCATGAGGCCATCCCATCACCACTGTATTGTGCTTCATGCCTCCAAGGCCACACGACTGGATGAGGTGGGAAATACCCTCTTTCAGTTTGGCAGCCACCACCAGCTGGCAGAATCCTTTCACCTTCTCTGCCTCCATTAGGTGCTTTATGGTCTGCAAGAGAGACAGAACTTCAACACTGAATTGCTTCATCCCGGACCTTTTAATTTTTTACTCCGTCTCTAATTCTATTCCTCTTTACAAACTCTGCCTAAGACCATATCTCCTATAGAAAAGTCCAAAAAATTAACGTTATCCCAATGAAATTTCATGATCCTTTGTCTTTTTCACTTTTTTTACCCCCAGGAGAGGATATGTTCATTGACTTCAGAGAGAAACACAGGCCAGTGCCCGAATTTGGCAATTCTTAATGAGTGGTTCATGGCAATAATTTCTTTGCATAAATCCAATAAGACTACTTCCAAATTATGTGGTCTTATTAACCAGACTTTGACTGGAATGCCACATCTGAGAGAGACATATGCCTGGATTCTAAATGTTACCAGAACGCCTTAATGACTCTCCAATCTGATTGAAGCCAATCAAAGGCCACTTGCAGAAATGGCCTAATACCTTACTTGGTCATGTGGCTCATGGCAGTCTTTCCAGGGAAGGAATGAAGGCTGCTTTCCTTAAAGATGATAAGAAAAGAACCTTAAGACACCTTTGGGCACCTCAGGGACTTGAGGACTTGATCCAAACCTATAGATATTTCAGGCAAAGCCTGATGGCAACTATGGCTTGGCCTCTCCACTCTGAGGGGCCGACTGCTCACTAAAGGTCAATCTAAAGATTCCTTGTGAAAATTCCAGCAAAACAAATTTGAAAAAGCCTGTGATCAATTTGATGAATTGCTGTTCTTGTTTTTGCAAATAATCAGGCCTTGATATAGTACGTCTAAAAATGAGGGTAATATTAAGGAGAAGAATTATGTTTTAATGAAAATCATCATGTCCAATTATAGATAGTGGGCTCCAATGCGGTTAACTGTCTTCAAAATTTTGTTCTTAAGGCTGTGTCTATGTGTGCCATACAGGCCTCAGCACCTGATGACATCACCAGGGATGTTCTATTTGCAGACAAACTATCAGACTGGCTTCGTGTAATTCCATTCCACCAAAAGCCTTACATCTGGAAGGCTTCTTAACTAGTCTATGATTTGCTAAAACATTAACCTCTGTTTTGTTTCCTTCTGTTTTCACAGAATGTAGGTCTATATCCTAATTGACCTGATTGCGTGCTCACACAATATAGGCCTCACAGTAGAAGCCATCTGCATCCTAAAATGAGACTCAACAGTCTGGATTTATGATTGAATCAATGAAGTACGGACAGTCTAGCAGCTTTGCTTGAAACTGTTTTCCCTTTTCTGCCCAAACAGTGCAAACAGAAAAGGCCCCAGTTTCTCATGGGGGAAATCCTAGAATATTTCCCTTAGCTTAACTGGAGTGGACAAAAGAGCTTCAGACAGGTGTGACACACCTGCCTCCAGGGAAGCCACTCCTCCAACCTAAGTTATAGGGGACGCTATAAGTCATATTTTCCCCTTATCATGTGAGTTTTTACCACTCACTAGACCTTTGTTACTGTAAGTCTCCTCACTTTTGATTATGCCTTTTAATCTTCTTGTCAAGTTTGTCATTTCTAGAATACAACCAGAATGCCAGCTTGTCCACTGTGTCACCCTCAGGGACACCAGACTGACCTGGAATTCGCAGAATCTCCCTTCCCTACGTGAAGATTTCATTCCCTTTTGCTCCCTTCTTCCTCTGTCAGACAGGGAGAACCTCTGAGCCTTAGGATAGGCAGGTCTCCATACCCCTGAGAGCATGAAGCAGTTACAAGAAGATAGAGACCTTCCTTCATTTCTCCTTTGTAAGAATACAAAGAGGTTCCTCTTTTTCTCAGGGAGAAAGGATACCTGTATAATTAACCTAGTTATTAGTAACAGGAAAGGAACAAAGGGAAGGCCAAGTATTATAGAAATAGACATGTCATTTGGGCAGCTTCACCAGGAAGCTAAAGCTTTACACTTCCCAAGGAGCCACTGGTCTACTCCCTATGGATGCTGGGGGAAAGGACTGGACAGGGGGAGCAGGGAGGTAGACACATATCCAGTAAAGTTGGGGGGACTAGGGTAGGTACTTGTCTGTCAGTCATACCTGGGAACGAATCACTGGCCAGAATAGGCATGGCACTGCAAAGGTGCAAAATTTGGGACACTTAATTCCCTGAACAAAGGAATTCGTTCTCTTGTACTCTTGTGCTCTTGGGACTCTTTTTGTAGGGGGCTCGCTCTTTTGGCTCCCATACATTCACCCCCACACACAATGGACTAATAGACTGTAACTAGCCTGATGCTGAACTGGACCTTGCTGCTATATGCAACAGAAATTCTGGACACTGGCTTTGCTTTTAGCTCTACTGAGCCCCCAGCTACACTTCTTCCAGGACTAGATGAAGGGAAATGGGACACTGGAAACCCAGGGATGTAATTCCATTCCATGCAAATAAAAATCCCTCATCCTCCTGAGTGAGTCTCAGAAAATTCTTTTTCTTGAGATATCGTAAGGACTCCACCCTCAAGCACTCAGAAGGGGATATCTCAATTTCTCTGATAACAATTCCTTCCTCAGTCAGGCATGCCCTGACTCATATTACTAGAAATTGAATCCGATAACTCAGTTTGGGGTTTTTTGTTTAATATAGTTATACTGATTTCAGAGACGAAGGGAGAGGGAGAGATAGAAACATCATTGATGAGAGAGAATCATTGATCGGCTGCCTCCTGCATGCCCCACACGGGATCGAGCCCGCAACCTGGGCATGTGCTCTGACCGGGAATCGAACCATGACCTCCTGGTTCATAGGTTGACGCTCAACCACTGAGCCACACTGGTCAGGCTTTAATAATTCAGTTTTGCTTTAGGATTTTCTTTTTTGTCTCTCCTATTGCCATATTCTTTTTGATATTTTAATGGTAATTATTGATGATATCTGTATTTGCTTTACCATTCTTTTATTCAAGCCAATTTGGAGATAATATTTCATTTACTCTTACTCTACCCTCTTGGTGGAAAGGTGAAGGAAATAATGATATGGAAAATGGATATGAATTCCCAAAGGAACAGATTAAGTTAGTAGTGTAGCTAGTATATTATACAGGGTCTCTTGATTTCCAATCCTGTGCTTTTTATTTATTTTTACCATCATTAGGGACTAATATTTTTTCCAGCATTTCTAGTTTTTTTGGGCTCAAAGCATTCCAAAATGAAATCCAGTACAAATTTTGAAATGTAACTGAAAATTTCTCCAAACAAAGGGTTGGTTCTATCACTTAAAAAAATATTGGAGTGAAAACTATTTTCTTCTTCAGGGAGAATTTTAAGTAAGCAAATTAGAAGTAGCTAAGAAATGTTGCTCATGATACCATGTAGATTAGTAAAGAGAAAGAAAAGTTGCTCACTGCTCCTTGTCACAAGCTTGAGAAAAATCATCTCCATATTTCGAAGGAAAGATTTATTTATTTACATGATTTCTCACAGGGCTGAGTCAATGTTTGGAGTCTTCTGGAAATAGTGCTTAGTCTTGATAATCTTATGGTTTAGAAATGCTTTACATAGGCAGAAAGAATACATTACTATCTTCTGGCTCACCTTATTATCTGGGAGAACAGGATTGTTCAAAAGCCAGCATTCAGAGGGGAATTTCCTAGATGACTCAGGAAAGGGAGTAACTTGGTCTCACTACTTAACATCACAAAACTGTAAGCACAATTCCACAGTGTCAATACACCTTGGCTCTTACCTGTTCAGCAGCTAAAGCTTCACCATAGTTCTCCAGGAAGTTCCCCACAATGACAGAGCCCACAATAGTGAGGCCCTTTCCTGCTTTAAGCTGGGAAGCAAAGGTGAGGAGGCGAGGATGTTTGACGTGTAAATCTTCATCTAGTTTCAGCAATACGAGCAACTGAGGCCTGTAAAGAAATCCAAGGGGGATGGGGATGAGGGCAAGGAAACACTTGGGGTCAGGGGACTAGAATGACAGTTCTACTTCTTCATTCAGGATATCTGTATAAAACATGTTATTGAAAGAAGGAAGAGATTAGAGAAATGATAAGAGTGTAGAGTTATTTTGAATCCTTTCAGTATTATCTCAAATTGATCAATCTTCAAGGAAGAATAAAAATGGTAGAAATTGAGATCACAAATCTCAAGAAAAAAAAATAAAGAAATCAAGGATTTGGGACAGTTTAAAACAGGTCCATGACACCAATTCCTTGAGCCACATAATTTCCTTATCCTATAATTAATGACGCACATATTTCTATGTATAACTATGTACCAAACACTACTAAAGCTCTTTTGATTTCCTTTCTTTCTTTTTTTGTCTTTTATTTATATTTTTAAAAACTTTTTTACTGAGGTAACTGGTTAATAACATTATATAAATTGCAGGTGAAAAACATAATAATTTGATATCTGTATACACTATTGCGTGCTCACCACCAAAAGTCTAGTTTCTATCCATTACCATATATTTGACCCTTTTATACATTTTTCCCTCCCCCTATCCCTTCTTTACCTCCAGTTTTTCGTGTGAGGAGGTCCTTCCTCCAGCCGAAGCAAAGCAAACCGGGCTGCACTGAGGGATAGCCCACGGATACCATCACCCCATTCTTTCTCAGCTCTGGGAAGAAGAGGAGAAAAGAGCAGGAACAGATTTAAACCATAGCAAGTACAATTTCAAAAAATAAAGTATTTTCTTCTGAATCTAAAAGTAACATATGCACAGGTAGAAGATTGAAACTCATATTAATGATGTACATAATGCTTCTTACTAACATAAACTCAATGTAAGCAGGTCACCATTACTGTATCAACAGAGTGTATTGCACCACAGCTAAGAATGAAAGCTGGAAGGGCCACTCACTTGTCCTTCTATGTAACTATTCAAAAGCAATTTGAATTGGGAAGTTAATACAGACCCAACGTTTATTTTGAAAATAATGGGAGAAAATAAAACTCAATCTAATCTTCTGAATTGGTGTTATTTATTGCTAATTTTTAGTGGTTGTTAGTCAAGTCTTAGTGTTACAAAGTTATTCAGGACTAACTTCTTTTTCATTTCAGAGAAATGACTTGACTAATGGGATATTTATATTTGTGTTATACTTTGTTAATATTTATTATTTGGATATGTCCTTTTAGTTTTTTTTTTCATCCATCCATCCATACTTTCTCAACAGGTTCGTTCCCCTTGCGATTAAAAGTTGTGACTATAGGATGGTTAAGAGAATCACCAGGGGTATAAAATTTAGCTATGAATGGATGAAGTTATCTGGATCCTAAGCAAATTTCTTTGGGTTGGCTCTAACCAAACTAGCCAGTTTTGATACTTTTAGCAGTCAAATCCACACTCACCCTTGGTACTCAATGTACTTATAGATCATACCAGCTATTACAATAGCTACGATGGCATAATACCAGGAAGAAATGAACATCAGAGCCAGACAGATACTCATTCCCATAAAAGAGAGGGTCCTAGAAAATTAAAAACAAAAATACAAATAAAAAAGTATTCTTTTCAGTAGCTACAAAAGAAGCCTGTGCTCGAGATAGTTTTTTGTGTATTTTGTTTTGTTAACCCTCACCCGAGGATATATTTTTTCATTGATTTTGAGAGAGTGGAAGAGAGGGAGGGAAGGAAGGAGGGAGAGAGACAGGAAGAGAAAGAGAAACATTGAGGTGAGAGACAATTGATTGGTTGCCTCCCACACGTGCCCCGACTGGGACTGGGGATCGAACTTGCAACTCAGGTATGTGCCCTTGACTGGGAATTGAACCCAAGACCCTTTGGTGTGCAGGCGAACACTCTAACCACTGTTCAACATCGGCCAGGGCTAGAGGTCCTTTCTAAACTGTGGTGAGATATTATTTTTTCTAAAAATAAAAACACACACAGAAAAACAAAAACAAACAAACAACAAAACATCCTATCCACTGCGGACAGAATTTGTGTAAAATGCAAATAAAATGACTTAGACAACTATATTCACTGAAGTTCTTCTGTGTAATAAACTGGCTCTATAATTTGTTTCGAAGAATAAGTAAGCGAATTGTTAATCTGGATCTAAGGAAAATACAGGGTGGTAAGAGAAAAAGAAAAACAATAAAAGCAAAACAGTAACACAAAAAAGTTCATAATGAACTTTTAACTAAAGTTAAAGCTAGAAACAAGACTGGAGGTATAAAGATATAAATTTTTGTCAGATAAAGGTCACATCAATGCCCACTGCTGGTAAGTGAAGCAGAAAGGGATCAAAGAGAGAGTTAGCAAAGAGGAATGTAGCAACAGGTACATACAGGATCTATTAAAGCACTTTTAGCTATGAGAGAAAAGAAATGGGAGAGAGATGGGGGTGGTAGCTAAAAACATGGCAACTCCTTTAGGACTGAGACTGGAACTCGATAGCAGCAGCTTTACAACATTTAGTTGAGAGCTTTATCATGTGCTAAGCACTGTACTAAGCACTTTAGAATACAAGCAATACTTGTATTACTATTAGCTCCATTTTACAAATGAGTAAAATGAATTTTTTGTGGTTATGTGCTTTGTTGATGGTTACAAAGCTAGGAAATAGAAATGACATTTCAACTTAGGTCATCTGACTCCAAAGCTCACACTTTTAACTACTAACTGAAATAGTCATAAGGAAAAGAGTTTGAGAATGAAACTGATGAGAATACGAGAACACAGATAGAAAGCAATGAAGTCCAGCGCTTAGCTAAGAGGGAAGTGGGAAAAAGAGTCAGGCAAAGGGGAAGTTGTTTTAACCTGAAGAATGTAGCAGGATGAAAATATTTCTTTCATAGTTCTGATCTTTATTCTCAAGTGGGTGTTATCAATTATTTTAAAGGCATATATGAAAAACATGGTTGTAGGCTGGGAATTTAGGTAAGCACAGAAAATTGAAGTAGCTGGCCAAGAAAAAATTTATATCAAGATCCCAGAATCTCCTAGTTTTCTAAGTTCAACGATGGGCTCTCTCCGAATGTGGGGGGAAAAAAGAAGAAAAAAAGCAGACTTACCAGTGGTAGTAGCGGAATCGGGGTCTCCAGTTGGGTGTTCGAAGTAATGTTTGCAAGGCACATGCCAAGTTCACAAAGAGGTAACACATGAGAAAAAACCTGGCAGAATAAAAGAGTAAGAGGAGTGACTATTATTGTAAAATGATTCCTCAAGAGCTATTTTAATAACTGGGACCTTTGCTGCATTGAAGCCTTTGTTCTAACCCACCAGCCTTTGATTAAGACTAGGAAGCAGAGAAACTGAACTTCTCCCTACAAACCTGCTCACTCTCCTATGTTCTCTCTCAGTGACAATACAACCACTCCTCACCCGGTGTTTTTCGTTACTCATCCTTCTTCCAAATTCACTTACCAAGTCCTGTGGATTCTACATATTTAAAAATCTCTATCACTATCACCTTAGTTCAGGCTCTCATTGCTTCTTTCCTAGATTGGTTAAATAAGCTCCCATTTGGCATTCCCAGCTCAATTTTAGCTTCCTTCTAATCTATCTTTTATACCAAATTGATCATGCTAAACCAAATAATAATCAATTTGTTCTCAAAGCACTACCTCCTCCTTCCAGGTAAAAGTTCCAGGCACATTCTCATCTGGTTCTACCTGCTTCTCTGGTCTGCAGCTGTCCAGCAGGCAGCCTACACTCTATCAAAGCCTAACTGCTTTCAGCTCTCCGGATGTGCTGCATTATTTCATCCTTCACTTCCTTCACACGTCTTCTGCCTGCAATATCTTTCACCCCTTAGTTGCTTTGCAAACAACCAATCCTCCTTTAAGATACATGTGTCACTTCCTCTAGGACACCTTCCCTGGGACATCAGTCCACTTAGATGTCTCACTTATGAGCCCTATAGCCCTCAGTGTGCACCTTTACCACAGCACCCATCACAGGGATCGCTGCTTCCTTCATCTAACACCAGTTCCATGGAGGTAGTAAGTCATCAATAAGTTACAACATGTGTTGTACGTTACATAAGCAAGAATAAATAAAGACAATAACTGGATCTTACATGGAAAGAATTGGGGCCACAAGATCCAGAGAAGCGATAAGGATTCCCAGCTCTGCAATGACAGCAGTCAGAAGTAAAGCCCAGGTAGGTTCCCCATTGGCTTTGCTGTGACCAAAAACCTGTACAGAGAAGGGAAGCATCAGACATAGGAGTTTGGGGAGTGCTTGAGTCAATGCTACAGTTGTAGATATCCAAAAGATAACAGTGTTATATCTATATACCTCTTAAACACCTTTACTCAACTCACATATAAACTCACTACAGATTTGGAGAGTCCTATACTAAAAACCCACATGTCTTCATATTATATGATCTAGTAATTTCTAAGCCTATAAAGACCACACTATTTCTCATAAGACCTGAGGAAAAAGGAAGAGGGCAAAAGAAAGGTTCACTCACCCTCAGAAAGGGTATGATGTTATCCTTCGCGATAGCCTGGAGCAGCCGCGGGGCCCCTGTGAGACTCTGAAGTCCAGCCCCGCATGTCGAGAAGAAGGAGCCAATAACGATGACCCACGGGGATGGCCACGATAAGATACCTACCACCAGATTCCCTTTCACAGCATCCCCAAACCTGAGAGAGAAATGAGAGTGGGGAAAGTTGACCTGGAAATAACTTGAGATTGTCTGGTGCAAGAGGCCTAGACTTTTGACATGCCTTCCTCACTAAACGTAATCATTTCTAGCTTCTGATTTAAAGCGAGAGAGGTGCGACTCTTCCCTTCACTTGAAAACTTAGATGCCATTGTAGAGGTACTATCTGGCCTAATTTCATTATTGTTGTGTCTCAGGGAACAGGGAGGCCTGGGGAGAGGGAGAGAGTGGGGGAACTGCCGGTCAGTGGAGCAGCCAGAACACAAAGTACATTTATCAATTAAGTTTGCTGTTTTATTTTTTTTTTTTAAATATATTTTTATTGATTTTTACAGAGAAGAAGGGAGAGGGATAGAGAGTTAGAAACATCGATGAGAGAGAAACATCGATCAGCTGCCTCCTGCACACTCCCTACTGGGTATGTGCCCGCAACCAAGGTACATGCCCCTGACCAGAATCGAACCTGGGACCCTTGAGTCCGCAGGCCGACGCTCCATCCACTGAGCCAAACCGGTTAGGGCAAGTTTGCTGTTTTATAAGGGCATGGTTTGTGGCGCCATAAATCACCATAACAAACGTAATGAAAAAGTTTGAAATATTATGAGAATTAGCAAGAGACAGACACAAAGTGAACAAATGCTATTATGGAAAAATGGCGCTGATAGATTTTCTTCATACACGGTTACCATAAACCTTCAAATTGCAAAAAACTCAGTATTTGCAAAGTGCAATTAAGCAAAGTGCAATAAAATCAGGTATGCCTGTATTAGGGTTCCTGTTCTCAAAGAACTCAATCTAGTAGGGGAGAGTTACAGGAAAGCAGGTAGCTGCAATATGGTAAGTGCAGTAACACACCATGTTCAGTATAGTGGTCGAACCAAGGGAGGAGTGGTTTTCTCTGTTGGGGTGCATCTCTGGGAAAGCTTCATAGGAGAGGATGAATATAAGCCTGGCAGGTGGGAACAAGTCATTCCAAGCAAAGGAAACCACATAAATGTGTGGATGGATGGAGATCTGAAACAAGGGACATTTAACTTTACGTTATAAAACAGGGAATTTATGATGGAATGGCAAGAGATGAGATTAGAAAAAGGTAGACAGGGCCAGATCAAGGTAATGGGTTTTTAGGGGTGTTGACGCGCTCTGAAGCAATCTGTACCATCAAATTTTCTGTTTTAGAAAAATTATTCTGGTGGCAGCATGGAAGAAGGATTATTAGAAGGCAGTAAAACTGAAAGGGTGATTATTAAAAAAAATCCTGAAGCCTTGTACAAAGTGATGAAAATAAAGAATAGTGGGAAAAATGAGATCTATTAAGGTGAAAGGTGGAATTTACAGGGCTTAGAAACCAACTGGATGAGGGAATTGATGGAAAAAAGTCTAGGATGACACCTAGGTTTCTGTGAAAGGGGTGAATGGTGAGGCTATTAACTCCCCAAGACAGGGAAATGGGAAGAGATATAGCAGGTTTCAGGGAAACATTTTCTAGGAATTTCTTGCAAAAACGTATTTTATACTCATAGTGAGAGGAAAGGAAAAACACATAACATCCTTCATGAAGGAAATGAAGAAAGCAAGTTTCAAGCTTTTATTTGGAATAACAAACAGATATACTTATGTCTCATAGAGGAGATGCTAGAGACACCTGAAAGTTTTTTTTAATTTGCCTGCCTTTATTTTTGGTCCTGTTTTCCAACAGCTCTTTAAAAAACATTTTTCCCCTATTGATTTTAGAGAAAAAGGGAGAAGAAGAGAGGGATAGAAACATCAATGATGAGAGAGAATCATTGATGGGCTGCCTCCTGCACACCCCCTACTGGGGGTCAAGCCTGAAACCTGGGCATGTGCCCTGACTGGGAATCGAACCATGACCTCCTGGTTCATAGGTCTATGCTCAATTATTGAACAGCACCAGCTGGACCCAACAGCTCTTAATGTACAAGAAAGTCCTTATTATTCAGACAAATTTACTACTTCATTGAAGAGCTATAATCATTGCATCTCACATTTATATCAACACTGGCCCTTATTATTCACTAACCTTTTTGTGAATATATGTACATATATTTCCTAACTGTTAGCCATAATAGATACCTCAGATTGGGTTTTGAGTTTTGAGTCTTGGGGCTATATGGGATAATCAGACAAAACAGAAGACAGACACATAATTATTACAAAGGAATCAACTACTTACTTGTCTCTGAGAACAATGCCTTCGATACATGCACCAAAAAGGACAACATTGCTTAAATCTATGATACTGAGAGTCAAGGAAAATGATGTTCACCCACTAAGATGAGATAGAAAGTAGACAAGATGGGTAGATTATCTAGTGAGAAGTGATGTTATAAAAAGCAGATATCTTTATTACCAAGATAAAAACGCTGATCACTCTAACTCTAGTACCTCTGGATGTTCCTATGACTAAGATAGGCTGGATCCATGAAAAGGATACAGACAAAGGAGGTGGTCAGGATGGCGAGGATAGTGCCAATGGGAATAGACTTTTGAGCATCTTTTAGATCTCCAGATCTGTTTGATCCAGCCATGATACCTTCAGAGAAAGAAAAAAGAATAAGTCAACTTACTGAGTTCCTAGACACTTTGATAGTCATACAGCTACTAGAAACAAAGCAAGGAGCCCTGAGAATATAATTCTATCTCCTGAGAAAAAAATCACTCCTTGTATCTGATAGCTTCTAAAATAGAAAACAGCCCAGATGCTTACCTGTGACAGAGGGAAAGAAGATCCCCACCAGAAGAGTAAAGGAGGTGGTAATGTCAACGAGGACATACTCATGGTTTAAGTTGCCTAAGACATCAGCAGATTTGGCAGAGGGCTTTTCAATGATCTCACCCTTTAGTAGATAATTACTCCAAAGATTCTCTACAGCGGGGGAAAAAGAGGATATAAGCAGCAGCAGTTAGGAAAGAAGATAATTACATAATTTTCTACCCAAGTAACCTTCTAAATCAGATTTCTCATTTATGTAGTTTTTAAAGGTATGCTTGCTTCTACATGAGCATGCATGCATACACACACACACACACACACACACACACACGCATACTATACAATAAAGCACACATAAAAAACTAATGCCCTTTCTCATCTGGTTCAAATATAATTTGACAAGATACTTTGGTACATACAAGTCCAGTTAAGTTTACTAATACAAATTAGTAAAACTTAAGCAGACTAAAGCTAAATGCCCTGCAAAGCCTTTTTTTTTTTAATTAGTTATCGATGCTGTTTCTTAGGTAAACTTACTTACATGCAAAGGAATCTGTGGACCAAACATTTAAAATAGAAGTCACTTAAGGAAAGAATTTCAGAAATTTAGCTGAGTTAGGAAAACACACATGTGGATGTGGTGACATTAGAATAGCTACATTCTAGCTGTTATGGCAGGAGAACATTAGCAAGTTTACAGTAACACAAAGGATATTTTATTATCTTATTCTAGGTTAAAAAGTGATTTGCTCAGCTCTGTTCTCAAAAGGCGGTAAATTTTCGCAGACAACACTGCAAAGGAGCCCTGAGAAAGAGTAAATCCACTAATATAAAAGCAGAGAGGGGTTGAATTAGGGCTGAATGCTGAGTTTAAAGAGGGGAGTGACACTGACAGTGAGTCTTCGTGGACTATAGAGGAGCCTAAGAAGGCAAAGTCCATTTTCCGCAGAGAAAGAGGAAAAACGTGTCCAAAAACCTACCTTTAATGACACCACTAGCCAATCCAGGAATGCCCTGGATTGACGTGACATTATTGTGAATAAAGTATTCATCACAGGTGGCATTGAAAAACTGACTTGAGTTGCAGAAGAAGCCCCATAACTTTGACGGTACTGTCATGTTGTTCACCTCCTTGGTCTTAGAGCAAGTGTCCAAGTGTCTTGATGAAAGGGTGCGGTTACCCAGCATGCAGACCCTAAGTAAAAACAAACAGGGAGAAAATGAAGCAAAGGAAGAATTTTAAAAAAGAAAATAGCTTAGAAATGGGTTAGTAAATAATAAATAGGTTGGTAAAAGGAAAATTTCATGTCTGAGAGCTACACTGTCATGGATGGGAAAGAGAATATTTATTGACTCGCTCTGTAAACGGTGACGTACATCTTATGCCAATTTAATCCTTATAGCAATCTCACACAATATGCATTATTTCGATTTTGTGGATGCAGGAACTGAAGTCTGGGGAGATAAAGTAGTCTGCACGAGGTAACACAGATGGTAGGTGGTAGTGACAGAATTAAAATAGAAAGACTGTCTGAATACACTGTGCTGACTCACCTTCCACAATTTCTAGGATATTAACCAACTGCTAGGTCTAATAGAATCCTAGGGTCCTTTTGTTTAAAAAATAATTTCCCCTAATTTTATTTTTGGCCTAGAAAAGCCTTATGTTCCTAACAAACCCCTTGAGAATGTTTTGCTAAAGGTCAAACCTCTGGCTACTATTTGGAGGAAGACAGCTTGGCTAGAACGAAAAAGCACATCCCTCTGTGGCCTAAGAGAAAACTGTTTTTGAACATAAGCCTGGACCCAGTGGGAGTGAGGGTATTTAAGGATAACACAAATATTCATTGCTGATTTTATTTTATTTTCTCTAACCCAGAGATATAAATACAAAGGAATAATATACCTACAGTTAAAATACCTTTCAAAAAGGAGGAACAAAGCAACTTAAAAAAACAACAACACATTTTTATTGATTTTAGAGAGGAAGAGAGAGGGAGAGATAGAAACATCAATGATGAGAGAGAATCATCAATCAGCTGCCTCCTGCATGCCCCCTACTGGGTATTGAGTAACATGGGCATGTGCCCTGACCCGCAATCGAACCATGACCTCCTGGTTCATGGGTCAACGCTCAACCACTGAGCCACTACCACCGGGTGGAACAAAGCAACTTTTAAAATCTGCAAAATAGCCGCATGCATACACAATGAATCATGTACCCATTACTCAGCTTCAACAACTGTCAAAATTTCCCAGTCTTGTTTCATCCACTCCTCTAGGTTTTTTGTCTTGTTTTGCTGGAATATTTTAAAGAAAATACCACAGTCCTTCCAGTGTTACTCAGTGGTTGAGCATAGACCTATGAACCAGGAGGTCATGGTTCGATTGCGGGTCAGGGCACATGCCCATGTTACTCAATACCCAGTAGGGGGCATGCAGGAGGCAGCTGATTGATGATTCTCTCTCATCATTGATGTTTCTATCTCTCCCTTTCCCTTCCTCTCTGAAATCAATAAAAACATATTAAAAAAAAAGACTGTCATTAAAAAAAAATACCACACATCATGATCTTTTATCCACCAAAAAAGAGGAGAAGCATCAAAGGAAAACTAGAGGCAAAATGGAATTTCCCAAGTTAAGATATAGCCAGAATGTAGCCTTAGTATTTTTATGACTCTAAAATTGATCTTTTGCTGCTCTGTAGTCAGGTGAGCAGATTTAAAAAGTATGATGGGTTGTTCTTATGACTTGTATTCTGATTACAGAGAAGGATCATGAGTGTGGAATAAATACTAGATTAAATCCTTAAAAAAAAAAGTATGATGGAACCTATTGTGGACATCAGTTAGCTTAGAGGAAATACTGGCCTGGAAGAAAATCACAGGGTTCATGTTCTGGCTCTGCTATTGATTAACTTTGGGGCAAGTTATTTAATTTAATCTCTATGAACCTAAGTTTTCATCCTGAAAAATCTACTTTTATGTAATCAGGTTAAATCAACTTAGGACTGATGAATTTAATCCCCAGATAACTTTTCAAAGATAATCTCTGTAACAAGATTTCAAATAATACTCAGTGCTGGTTAGTCCCTATGCCACTAGTCAAATGGAAAACTGGTGAGCCTGTGAGTCCCATATTTGCATAAATCCAATACTGCTTCAAAAAATATACTTGAATCCCTAGCTGGTTTGGCTCAGTGGATAGAGCATTAGCCTGCGGACTGAAGGGTCCCGGGTTCGATTCCGGTCAAGGGCACATGCCTGGGTTGCAGGCTCGATCCCCAGTGGGGGGCATGCAGGAGGCAGCCTATTAATGATTCTCTCTCATCGTTGATGTTTCTATCTCTCTCTCCCTCTCACTTCCTCTCTGAAATCAATAAAAATATATATTAAAAAAAATATATATATAGTTTAAGGTACCTGAACTACTTATGGTGTATAATATAATTAATACCCATAGATATAAATACAAATAATGACATTTATTTCTCTTTATTTTATGACTAGGAAGTCCATTATGACACTAACAGAATTAAAAATTTAATGAATTACAAATATTTAGGTAGGAGTTTAGGTTTCCTTTGACTCTTTATTTTTCATTAATAAAAGGAATCCAACATTTTGATACTTTATAAAGGTTGCTGGCAATAACTATACTGTTTGAAAAGCCCTTCATGAATGGTTCAAATATGCACAACCATTATTACAGGGTTTTGAAAAAACCTAATTATCTACTAGTATAGCCAAATGATGGTTACATCTGCCAGTTCTATGCTTGGGACATAGGGAAGAGTATCAACATGAACAAACTAGGCAGTTCGCTGGGAGGCTTCCTGCATAGATGCTAACCGGGCTTACCCCAAAGGGAAATTTCAGAGAGACTGTAAAATTGTGACTTGAAATGATCACATCACTAGATACTGTCAATGATTACCCAACAATCATGGTTAATCGGAGAGATAGAAACGTACGGGAAGTGTGGAGGGGCAAAAGACGACTTGATGGCTCCTGCGTAGATGGCCAAGATGGACACAATGACACAGGCCAAAAAAAGTGAGGCGAACTTGTTCACGTAGCGCACGCCGATGAAGACCACCAATACCATGAGCACTAAGAAGGCTGTGCCATAGACACGCATGTTATTTAGCATGGCTGCTGATTCCTTGAGTACATCATCGCTACGGAAGATGGCAGCCCGGGGGACAATGTATACCTGTTAAGCAATAATGGTAAAAAATTAGGTAATTTCCAAGGAGGCAAGTAAAAGGATGTTGCAGTTTGATTTGATTTCACAAAGGAAAGCATAGCTGAGACAGACAATGGCTGGATACTTAGCCAAATTTCTATTTGGATCTCGAACACCTACAGAAATGGGATATCACTGATTTTTTTAAGTCTACATGCTATTCTGAATACCTATATTTCCAAATGGAAAAAAAGTAATACATTAATAACATATTCAAAGGGTTATATAAAATAATTATAATGATTACCTTGAGGACTACTTCTGCTATCATTAATTTAAATAGTAAAAAATATATCCCAGTAAATAAAGAAATGAAACACATTTTATTTCATTGGGATGTAGATATTTTAAAAAACACAACTTTATTTTACTTTTTCCCCATTGGCACAAATCTTCCTTGGAGACTAACTTCTTGGTTGAGGTGATGGGGTGGGGGTGACTGGGTAGAGGGGAAGGAGTAGGCAGACAAAAGATGCCCTCAACATTTTTGCTCATATTCACACTTGGAGGCCAAGTGTGAAGTGCAATACAGCAAGGCGCAATAAAGCAAAGTGAAATAAAATGAGGTTAGCTGATTACAATCGATTACTTATAGCTGATCTCTCAGAAGCCTTGACATCAAAGAACAACGTAAGTCCAAATCTGTATTATTATCTATACTGTAGAACACAATTAAGTGATTACTCACCAGAAAAATTTCAATGGCACCAAGGATATACATGGCTGCTGCAAATGTGGTTCCAAGATAGAAGCAGAGGCCAACAGCTCCACCAAACTCTGGGCCCAGTGCCCGGGAAATCATGAAGTATGAGCCCCCAGCTAACACACAAAGAACAAGGTGATCAAGATAAAGAAAGTACATTAGTAAGAGGTATGTGAACAATCCTAAGTAAGAGGAATAAAAATATGCATGAAGGATAAATATTTGAGGCTTTTGAAAATGCTGAATGTGATAAAAAGTACATTTGCTAGTGGGGAGTAAAATATGAAATCTTTACGGTAGGATATACTGCACATCTAATGCTCCATGGCAGTGGTCGGCAAACCGCGGCTCGCGAGCCACATGTGGCTCTTTGGCCCCTTGAGTGTGGCTCTTCCACAAAATACCACGTGCGGGCGCGCGCGTACAGTGCGATTGAAACTTTGTGGCCCATGAGCAGAAGTCGGTTTTCAGCCTGGGCGAGTCTAGTTAGAAGTGGGGGGTGTTGGTCGGTCGGGCAATGGGAGACGCGGCGCAGGTGGGCCACAGGATACGCAGCGCAGGGGAGGCGCACGTGATTCATGCATGAGTTGAGTGAGCCAGTCAGTCAGCAGTCTCATTGTGCAGTGGTTAGTGCTAATCGCGTCCGCTAATTGTGTCCACAAATCGCGCACGGGTGACAAAAGTACCTACTCGAAGCATAAAGTTACCTGTATTTTTCCAACCAGCTGCAAATCCTACAGGTATTTTTGTCATCAATTTAAGAATTGTAATTATTTTGTGTTGGTGGCTTTATTATTATAAAATGAGGACGTTTTTAGCAAAGGCCAGGTTAGGTGTACCCTAATTAAGTTAATAACAATGTACCTACCTATATAGTTTAAGTTTAAAAAATTTGGCTTTCAAAAGAAATTTCAATCGTTGTACTCTTGATATTTGGCTCTGTTGACTAATGAGTTTGCCGACCACTGCTCCATAGGAAGCAGAACAATTTGTAAGTATTAGAAAAATATGAATATTTACTGCAGGCATGAGATAGCCCAATAAAATATATTCTAACTAAAGGAAGCTAAGGATGCAACAAAAATGAAAAATTCTAGACTAGAACATAAATAAACTTTTAAAGAAGATATCCTAAACTCAAATAGTATTAGTGTCCATGGCCAACAGATTAAAATAGGACTCTATTCCTCGAAAGTTTACACTTCTGGCCTTCATATCATAAACACACAGTAACCACTGACAATCCCTGACGTCTGCGCTTAGCCTACTGACCTGGCACCACTCCATTAGTTGCAATGGCACTCATAGAGATAGCAGTCAATATTGTCTGTAAAGAAAAAGAAGGGAGAAGATTGTTACTGTATAAAAGAGAACCTTCTGTACTATTTCCCATCTGTGGACCTCAGAGAACTTACCTCTACCTACTTTTATGAAGGGAGTTACCTGTCATACCCAATGGCATGGAAATGAGATGATGTGGCTCAACTCATTATACAAGTCACACTATTACCTGGAATATTCTGTTAAAACTAGAGGCCTGGTCGGAGGGTGGGGTGGGAGCTGGAAGGAGGGGAGTTATGGGGGGAAAAAAAGAGTAACAAATGTAATAATCTGAACAATAAAGATTTAATTAAAAAAAACAACAACAACTAGAGGCCTGATGCATGAAATCTGTGCATGGGTAGAGTCCCTAGGCCTGGCCGGTGATCAGGGCTGATCGGGGCCTTCTGGCTGCCAGCTGGGGCCTTCCTTCATTTCGCACTGCCCCCTGGTGGTCAGTGCACGTTGTAGCAAGCGATTGAACTCCCAGTCTCCCGGTCGAACTCCCGAGGGGACACTTTGCATATTAGCCTTTTATACATATAGATGCCCCTACATTGTAATCGGTACGTTAGCTGCTATTGAGAACCGCTGATCTCCCCCTGGATCTCCTAAACAAGTTGAAAAACAAATTAGAAACTGAGTAAAGGCTGGCTACAATAACAAGAACAATATTCAGTAAGAAAGGGAACTACTGAAGATTTCTGAGCTCATAGGCACTGTATTTTAAATTTTTTAATATGTTTTTATTGATTTCAGAGAGAGGAAGGGAGAGGGAGAGAGAAACATTGATGAGAATCATTGATTGGCTGCCTCCTGCATGCCCCCTACTGGGGATCAAGCCCACAACCCAGGCATGTGCCCTGACCTGGAATCTAACCATGACCTCCTGGTTCATTGGTAGATGCCCAACCACTGAGCCACCCTGGCCTGGCAAGGACTATATTTTAAAAACATTACCTGGTAGCAGAGTATAGCATGGACTGTAGATAGGGAGTGGATGGAGGCAGTGTGACCTATTAGTAGGCTATTATAGTAATTCTGTGAGAGCAAAGGACTGCAGTGATAGAAGTGGAAATATAAAGGAAGGGTTGAATGAGATTTCAGAGGAAGATATGATTAGTCTGGGTAGCTAACTGGGTGTGAGAGGCAATCAGGGAACCAAATATGGCACTGAAGTTTCAAGACTAAGAAACTGAAAAAAAAAATGATGGTGCCATTAATTTTAACTTGTTAATGATACAGATTATGACTACTTGCCCTGCTCTGTATAGCACTCTGAGCATGAAGCACATGGAGGGTATAATGGTGATAGTAATAAAAGAGGTCAGTTGCTAGTTAAATAATAAAATAATTGTTTTTTACCCTCACCAGAGGATATATTTATTTATTTGAGAGAGAGGAAGGAAGACAGAGAAAGATAAAGAGAGAGATAGAGAAACATTGATGTGAGAGAAATATTTGATCATTTGCTTCCTAGTACACACCCAACCGGGGATTCAACCTGCACCCTAGGTATGTGCCCTGACCGAATCGAACCCACAACCTTTTAGTATACAGGACGATGCTCCAACCAACTGAGCTACCTGGCCAGGGCAATAAAATAATAATTTTTTAAAATATATTTTTGTATTGATTTCAAAGAGGAAGGGAAAGGGACAGATAGAAACATCAATGATGAGAGAGAATCATTAATGGTCTGCCTCCTGCATGCCCCTCACTGGGGATCGAGCCTGCAATCCGGGAATGTGCCTTAACCAGGAATTGAACCGTGATCTCCTGGTTCATAGGTCAACACTCAACCACTGAGCCACACTGGTCAGGCAATAAAACAATAATTAAAAAATAATCTATCAACTTATAATAAAATTGATAGATGTGGTTGGGAAACATAGATAAAAGGAGTTTAGATTAAAGAAAGATTAAAATGTTCTCAGTATGGTCCTGAGACATATACGTGGTTTTCAGGTTCGATCCCCAGTCAGGGAGCGTCACGGGAAGCAACCAATTGATGTTTCTCACTCACACTGATATTACTCTCTCTTTCCCTCCCTCTCTCTAAAAAAAAAAAATTTAAAAAAATCAATAAAAAGCATATCCTTGGGTGAGGGGAAAAAAATGTTCTCAGCATGGTGGAGAGGAGACCTGGAAAAAACAACTGAATTTCTGGGGAAGAGAAAATGAATGAGACTTCAAAACAAACACTCGTCACCCCAAAACAACAATCAGTTTTGTTTCTCACCACTCTACTGGAGTAGTACACCCCATTTTCTAACACATTTTCTGTAACAACATTGGTGCTATCAAGCTCAAATGGTTTGTATTCTGAATCCTTTGTAGGCTGTATCTTCTACTTCCTGTAGAAGACTTCCATTATAATTTCTAGTACATCTTGTTATAGATATAAGCAGTGAGTAACTGACACTAAATAACTGAAAATCCTTTTGATTTTCGTATCAAAATAATCTCTCTTGTTGAAATGAGTTTTTCCCTAGTATTCTCTGTTTTATTCCCAAAGAGGTGAAGTGCATATACTCTTGAGCAGTCGCAAGGTTCCAGGTGGTCTCCAGGAGCCACCTCTGGACTTACACAGCAGCAGCAAATAAGGACAATTGCAAAGGCCTGAAGAACTCCAGCTGTGCCCACCACCCATGTAAGGCGTAGAAACAGGATCACTCCAAAAATATTTTGTAGACATGGGAGGTAGACACCCATGAAGGTACCCATCTGGGGGGTCTGAAAAGAAAGATGTTGACAAAAGAAAAAATTACAAAGTCATTTAGAAAAGACGACTTCATCTTTTTACTTTTATATGAAAACTAGTTCCCTAAACTACCATATTCAGCTCAAAGCAGAAATAGTAAGTTTAATAAATACCCTGAAAGAGGCACATACAAAATCTCCAACTTACAAATGTCTATACCATACCTTTTATTATTCCTTGAGCTATACATTTTTATCTTTCAAAGATCCCCACATGTGTTTACATAGGCATCTGACCACAAATAAACTTTAAGTGCACCCCAACAAATTAAAAAAGTTCTGGCCCTAACTGGTTTGGCTCAGTGGATAGAGCGTCGGCCTGCAGACTGAAGGGTCCCAGGTTCGATTCCAGTCAGGGACATATACCTTGGTTGTGGACACATCCTCGGTAGGGAGTGTGCAGGAGGCAGCTGAATTGATGTTTCTCTCTTATCAATGTTTCTAACTCTCTATCCCTCTCCCTTTCTCTCTGTAAAAAATCAATAAAATATATTAAAAAAATAAAATAAAAAAGTTCTGTAGTTCAAAGCTGTTAACTTTCTCTTTTCATTTAAAAATGGACTAATGACTTGATCTTCAAAATTTGGTATAAATCCTTCATTGTAGTTGGTAAAATAAAGATCTAAGTGTCCTTTTAGCCTTGAACAACCAAAAAACTAACTTGTAATATTATTCTGTATATATTTTATCATTTTGATAAAAAAGACTGGTATTTGGTCTTCGTGGCTCAGTCCTCACATTAGTTAGGGCCCTGCTCAAATATCATCTTAGCCTCTCTAAAATAGTAATGCCCTCTGCTCTGGCTCCCTTGCTGGCCAACAGCCTCGATCTCTTTATCCTGCCTGTATTTTCCTTAGACCATGTATCATCATAGTTAAAACATCTTAAGGACTGTGACAATGAGATATTGTGAGTTCTTTTTGTGCTATGAACCTAGTGCCCGGGACAGTGTTGGCAAATATCAGGCATTCAATAAATAGCTATTCTAGAGCAGAAACTGATGCCTTGGCTATTCATCCTTTCGTATATATGAGGTGCTTTTTATTTATCCTTGTTTTCCAAGGCCTCACCTTGGTGGGCTTCTTTTTCCCTTCAGTGATGTTCTCTGCCTCTTCATGTTCCTTTGCTCCTTGAGTCAGATTAGTGTAATTAGCCATGCGGTTGAGGAGAGAAGACACCTTTGGTCTGGTGTCCATTTCTTCCTATAAAACCAGAAGTATGGAAGAAATGAGTGATGAAGAACACACTGGAAATAAGCAACAAAAGGACTGCTCTACCAGAAAATTGCAAAGTGAGAAAATATTTCACAGGTAAATATTTAAAGACGATTTATCAATGAGATTTTATTTCCCCCAATACTAAAATATTACACTTAATCAGGCCTACATAAATCCTTATAAAATTCTTAAATGAAAACCTTTTGAGTCTTTCTAATAGCTTCACTTTGCAGTAAAAACAAAATCATGCCCCTACAGACAGTGTAACCTTCTAAAAAACATTGATAATAAGATTTTTAACCAGAATACTCTCTTTCTTTAGGCTACTAGCATTGTATTAACTTATGGCTATTATTTATAGCACCAAGAATAGGCAGGTCAATAGAAAATTTTTGTGAGTGAACTAAATACTCACCTCAGACCTTTTCTTGAAGGAAGCTGAGAGAAAATATCATTTAAAACACAGGCACACTGAGAAGTGTTTAAAGCCAAACAAAGGCAGTGAGTGGACAGAAATGCAGGAATAAAATAGGTTCCTTTCAATACCCCAACTGCAAAGTCCATGCTCTTAGATAAGACACATGGGTCTTCTGACTCTAGCAGCCTGCTTCCTACACTGGTTTTGGTTAGTAGTTTGAAGGTAAATGATAGTCTCCCCAAATGCAGAGCTGAAAAATACATTATTTTATACTTAGAAGATAATTCCAATGTAAACATTTAAATCCCAGCTGAATTTGATAGCAACGTTCTCCATATGCCTGTGATGTCAACATTCCTTTTCTATTTCATAGGAATTTGATTTAATTAATGGCTACCCATTAATTAGCAATCATTAGATTATAGAGTAAATCAAACACAGTGACAAGCTGTAAGTATTGTATTTTAACAATTAGCTATTAAGTTATCCAGCCTGTGCTGTTTTAAAACTGAATGGGGTAGAAAACAGCTATCTTGAAATCTCAGTTCCTAAAATCTGTCCTAGTTTTCTCCCAAATATTACCTCAAAGAGTGCCAAGTTTTTATCAAAATATTCATCTCCTTCTTCATAATTGGAATTATTGAGATAAGCATTTCGAGCTTTCTTACGACCATCATCTGGGGGAAAAAGTAAACCAAGTTAGTTTCTCATTGGTATTAGCAGGATATACCAGTGGACAGGCAATTAAAGATGCTGTTTTCATTGTGAGTATACGGAAGTAACAGGAGACAAAATAAATAAAACAAAACAAAACCCAAAAAAGACATTTCAAGAAGCAGTAAGTTCAATAATATAGGTTCTGAGATAGACTATGACTGCGGAGGGGAAGGACAACTTCAGGTAAGATCACTGGTGTGCTGGTAAGCAGGCTCTCCAGAATTTAAAAACAAAAATTACTGACTTCTAATATTTGACAATTTCTTTGGTGGAAACACTCACAATTTTCAACTACTCATGTGAAGTCACTGAACATGGTTTTGGGAGAAGATGCATGCAAACTGACTCCCATGAGCTGATATGAGCTGGCTGTAGCATGCCCTTGGCATAGGATGGTCAGGAAAAGCCTGCATTTCAGGCGCACAGAATACCAATTTTAAAAGATCCTAAAGCAGCCCTAGCCAGTTTGGCTCAGTGGGTAGAGTGTCAGCCTGTGGACTGAAGGGTCCCAGGTTCGATTCCGGTGAAGGGCACAGGCCCAGGTTGCGGGCTCGAGCCCCAGTAGGGGGCGTGCAGGAGGCAGCGGATCAATGATTCTCTTTCATCATTTATATTTCTATCTCTCCCTCTCACTTCCTCTCTGAAATCAATAAAAATATATATTTTTTAAAATCCTAAAGCAGAAACAATCTTAATGGATTCATAAAACAGAACAAACAGGTAACATGGCTTAAGTAGACAGGAATGGAGAGAATAGTTAGAAAGATAGGAAGAAGCCAGACTATGTAGTTAGCAAAGAATAGTTCTCCCAAATCTATTTATTGCATAGTCTGTCCTTTTCCCATTGAACTATTCTAGATAATAACAACATGATGGATGGGGGTTAGGACCAGGGAGAGAGTGATATGAGAGTGTGCTGTTATTTCCTTTATTTATGGGACAGGAGTAATTTAAGTACATGTTGGTTTTTGTTTGTTTTTTGTAAGAAAAGATTTAAAAAGAAGTAGAAAAAAGTGGGGAAAACGGAAATAATACTTTAGGATAACAGAACAGTTCATATATATCAATAGTACCAATAATTATAACAATGCAAATAGACTAAATTCACTAGTTAAAACAAAGATTGACAGATTGGATAAAGCAAAATCCAGGCATATATGGTTTACAAGAGACATAATACAAGGTTATGCAAGGATTGAAAGTAATGAAGAGATATATCAGGCAAATACTAACCAAATGAAACCTAATATAATAATAATAATAATAATAATAATAATAATAATTTTATTATTATCAGATAAATTTTTCTTTAAGAGAAAAACTTTAGTAGGGGTGAGAAGGTAGCTACATTACAAAAGACTTAATTCACCAAGAAAATATAACAATTTTGAACATATATCTATTATTGTTGCTTTTTATTTTTAAATATATTTTTTTTGATTTCAGAGAGAAAGGGAGAGGGAGAGAGAGATAGAAACATTAATGATGAAAGAGAATCATTGATTGGCTGCCTCCTGCACGCCCCCCACTGGGGATCGAGCCTATAACACGGGCATGTGCCCTTGACCGGAATGGAACCCAGGACCCACAGGCCAATGCTCTATCCACTAATCCAAACCGGCTAGGGCATGTTGTTGCTTTTTAAACATAAAACAAACTTCTCTTAGTAATTTTATTATTTATTTATTTTTTGTTAATCCTCACACGAGGATACTTTTTCCATTGATTTTTAGAGAGAGTGGAAGGGAGAGGGAGAGACAGAGGGAGAGAAACATCTGTGAGAGAGACACATCGATTAGTTGCCTCCTGCATGAGCCCTGACCTGGGCCAGAGATGGAGCCTGCAACCGAGGTGGGTGCCCTTGATCAGAATTGAACCCGCAACCCTTCAGTCCACGGGTTGATGCTCTATCCACTGAGCCAAACTGACTAGGGCATCTATTGTTTATAGTTATCTCTTTCCGTGTAACAAATTACTCCCAAACTTAGTGGCTTAAACAACACAACTTATCTCAGTATGTATGAGCTAGAAATATGGGGATGGCTTAGCTGGGCCCTCAGCTTCAATAAGGCACCAATCAAGGGTCTGCCAGGACTGTGGTCTCATTTGAAGGCCTTGGGAAGATCCACTTCCAACCTAACTCACATCGTTGCTGGCAGGACTGAGTTCTTTTCAGGCTTTTTGGTCAAAAGCCTCTTTCCGTTCCTTGCCATGTGGGCCTTTCCAAAGGACAGCTTACAACATGGCAGCTAGATTCCCTCAAAGCAAGCCACCAAAGAGAGCCAGAGAGAGTGCAAGACTGATGTCCCAGCCTTTTTGTAATCTCATTACAAAAGTAACATCGCTTTTGCCATATTCTATTAATTAGGAGTCATTAAGTCCAGTCTTCACTCCAAGTGCAAAGGATTATACAAGGGCATGAATACCAGGAAGAAAGGAGCATTGGATACCAATAAAAAAGCTGCCTACTCCATCCATCCATCCACCCACCCACCCACTCGTCCATGCCTCAAATATTTGAGGCAAAAATGGATTGAACTATAGCAAGAAATTGACAAATCTACCATCACACACGGAAATTTTTAACATATTTCTCTCAATAACAGATAAAGCAAACAAAATAAGCAAAGGTAAAGAGATCTGAATAATAATAGAGTTCATCTAATGGACATTAGGAGTTCTACATCCAAAATTAGAGAATATAAATTTTATTAAACATACATGAAAATTTATTACAAGCTTTGTACTAGATCTTAAAGACTGCATAAATTTCAAACAGGTATAATATAGTCCATGATCTTGATCAATAAAAACAATTCAATAAAAATTTAATTATAAAAGTATACATTTTAAAATCTTTGCAAGTTTAGAAATAAAAAAATACTGCTAAACAATTCAAGGGTCAAAGATTAAAATACTTAAAAATTGAGTGACAATGAAAACACTACCTATTAAAACCTGTAGGATCCAGCAAATGTAGTAAGAACAAAAATTATATGAGCTAAGACCCTATTTCAGGAAGCTAGAAAGGCAGCAGAATAAATCCTAAGACGATAGAAAGAAAAAGATAATGATAACTATACTAGCTGTCTTTGGGTTTTCTGCTTTAGGCAGATCTCTTGTACACAGAAAATAGTTGTATTTTAAAAAATCTGACAATCTGTCTTTTTAATAATTGTCAAGTTTAGTCCATCAACTTCAGAGACTGATATATTTGGACTGGATTCTACCGTGTTTTTATTTCTATTTGTCCTTCTTTCCCTATGATTCATTCTCATTTTCTTTCTCTGCATTTTTTGCTTTGTTTTTCCTTAACCCATTTTTTCCTCTATTCTATCTTGGAGTTTTCACACTCTATTTCTATTCTTTTCATAATTATTGAAATCTTACCACATATTTTACTTTAAAAAACTGTTAACTAAATTAAACAATGGCTTGTCATCTTCCCAAACAACAAAGACTTCCAAATGCTTCAGTTCAAACTCTCTCCTCTGGACTCACATAATATTATTGTCCAATATTTCCAGTAGTCTATTTTTTTTTACTCAACAAATAAGACACTAACATCATTTCATAGAGAAAATATTGACTTGGGTCAAGGGCCATGTTCACCATTTCATTTGTTCAATATTCTTTGTTGCATTTCAGAACACCAGTCCTCTGGGATCTTTAGAATTCCTTTAGAGGAGGGTTCCTTAAACTCAGCACCATGAAATTTTGAACCAAATAATTATTTGTCGTGTGGGAACTGTCCAATACAGTGTAGGGTGTTTAAGAGCATCCCTGGCCTCTACTAAGTAGATGTTAAAAGTTACATAATCTCAGTAGCAAAAATAAAATGTCTCTAAATATTTCCAAATATCACTTAGGAGGCAAAATTATCCCTAGTTGAAAACCACTAGTTTAAAGCAAGTCTGTGGTAAAAAATGTCCTCAGCTTTTATGTACCTATAATTGCCTGTATTCTGTCTTTCTTCCTGAGTGTCTTGCTAAGCATAATTCTAGGATAATTTTGTTAACACTTTAAAACATTATTTGTTATGTTTTGCTATTGAAAATACTTCTGTCATTCTGTTGTTCTTTGATAGTGTCTTTTCTCTGTGGCAGCTTTCAAGATCTTTCTTAGGTGCTGTGCAGTTTTCATTAAGATATATTTAAGTGTGGTTTTCTTTTTGCTCATAAACACTCTTCAGTTGTTTCTAATCTGTTTATTTCTAAATCTACTCTCCATTTGTTATATACCAATAACTATCTATTTTCTCTTTAGAAGTCCCATTTGTTTTCCTTTCCTCTACAGTCTTTCATTCCTGAGTATGCCCATCTTCCTTATTGCATCCTTCATTGATTTGCCATTTAATAATTCTGTATCCAAGACTCAGGACTACTTCAACCCTCTTGAGGGTTACAGGAGCAGGAGTCCCAGCTTCAGCATCCTATTTCCCTGCTGCTCAATAGGCTTACAATAATGTTGCTATAAAAATCTGGCCTCAGAACATTCCTGCCCATCCTGCTGCCTGCTGGTCCAAGCCACCTCCTAGCAGCTCTGGCTCCCCTTGCTACAGTCCTGGCACATCAACTTTTGGAGCCATTCTAGTCTCAAGTTTCAAGTATAACCATCTTGACTTTCAGACATTCTGGTCCTCACTGTTTCTGGCCGAGCTCACATTTGCTTGCTTGCTTAATTTTTTAGGGATGGAAGAATGTCCCTTTGTCTGCATTTATGAGACCCACGATCCCTCCAAGATTATCCCACCAAAGGTCTCCTTGTAGTGGTTGTAGAATGGGAGGGTCCCATAGAGCTCCTGGTCAATTAGGCAAGGAACAAAGCTCTTGTTAGAAGTGGTTAATTGAAAGGCATAAAATCAATCAAGCATAAAATCAGGAGTGGTTATAATGAAAGGCACTGATCAATTCTTGGTAAGAAATGCTGCTTCAGATAGATGTACAGCCTTCAGAAGTCTGGGTAACTAGTGTGACCCCAGGAAATTTAAAATGGAATGAGAGTTCTAAAGTCTGAATAGCAAATAACCTTACTCTGCAAAAACAAAGAACCGAATCCATATGGGGAGGCTGTTTTAGGATTATCCACAATTCTAAGATTCCTCTGGAGCAGTGTTTCTCAATCTTCCTAATGCCATGACCCTTTAATACAGTTCCTCATGTTGTGGTGACCCCCAACCACAAAATTATTTTCGTTGCTACTTCATAATTGTAATTTTGCTACTGTTATAAATCGTAATGTAAATATATGATATGCAGGATGTATTTTCATTGTTTGCAACCCACAGGTCTGGAGGATACCTACTGAGACTGGCCTGTTATGCTTGAATTAAACAGCCCATAGAATCACTATTATGTGTCTTTTTTCTCATTTTACTAGTCAAATAATGCTGATATTACTGTGCAACTCACTGCTGGGTGTTTCTTTGTACAATTTAAATCAGCGGTCGCCAACCTTACGGACCTCACGGACCACTGATTGGCGACTGCTGCTCCAAAGGTTTCCTTAAACCAGCGGTTGCCAACCTTTCAGACCTCACAGGACCACTGGTTGGCAACTGCTGATTTAAATGAAAACTGATAGGAATGCCATTGGTTCTACCGAAGACTTCGGATTTCCATTTTTTATGGTATACATTTTTTTTTCCAAATAGAATGTCCTGCTCTTTATAAAAGACTTTAGTTTTGTGGTGCTATTACTTCTATAATGTTGCTTTTGTCAGTTACTACTTACATTACAGTTTGGCCTTAAAGTGAGTCTCAGATTCTTTATCTGCCTGATCTCGTTAAATAGCCTTTTGCTGGTCTGAGCTAGGCAGGAGAACAGTAAATGTACTTAATTTCCCTTGGCACAGGCTTGGGCTTGAATTATGTGACTATATGAACACGAAAGATTGTTTCAAATGTTATAAATTATGTTTTTGATTATTTTAAATTTTATTTTTCAATTCCAGTTTATAGTCAATATTGTTTTGTATTAGTTTCAGGTGGACAGCATAGTGATTAGACAATCATATACTTTAAAAGTGTTCCCCTGATATTTCCAATACACCATACATAGTTATTACCATAATAGAGGCCCGCTGCATGAAATTAGTGCACGGGTAGGGTCCCGAGGACTGGCCGGCGATCAGGGCCAATCAGGGACTTCCTTCCCCTGGCTGCTGGCCGGGTCCTTCCTTCCCTGGCTGCCAGCTGCCAGCCAGGACCTTCCTTCATTCCGCACCACCCCCTGGTGGTCAGCACACATCATGGCAAGCGGTCGAACTCTTGGTCGGTCAAACTCCCCAGGGACAATTTGCAATTATATAGGATTATTGACTATTAGTGTCCCAGTGCACGGATTTGTGCATATTGAAAGGAAATTAATTAGAATATTTTAATATCACTATTCGCCCTTTCCCTATAATAGAAGTGTCAACCAAATTCATGACCGACAATGACAAATCGAAACACACATGTGATTGGCTCCAGCGAGAGCTTTACATATATACAGTATAAACTTAGCTAAACTTTTTCCAGCCCAGTGCAACACCCACACAGCAGTATCAACATGAAGCAGATTATTATTGTAGGTCATGCAGGGAGAACAAAGGGTAAAATATTTAACTGCAGCAGGGTAAAATATTTAACTGCAGCAGCGTTTGCCTATATTCTGTGCAGTGAGAAAACCTGAAGTCATTTTCAAGTTCTACGATTTCTTAATTCTTTTCAGTCAGGTTTCTAAACTTTCTAAATCTCTGTTTTCCGGCTAATGAAAAGAAAAGAGGATTCTACTGAGTCTCCTATCTACCTACTCCAGGACTTCTGTGAGAATCAAATGAGATGAGGCACATGAAAACGCTTCACAAACATTTGGTTAAACTGTGAAATGTTTGCACCTGGCCTTAAAGCAAGTTGTGTTCCTGGGCTGAAGAAACTCCAAGGAGGCTAGTCACTAGGGAGAGGAAGCCGGGCATTGCTATGTGATGTCATTACCCGGTGCCCACAGTGACCGTTTCCGGGCTAAGCTGGGCTGTGGACCACATTTTGTGCCATGGGGTCTTGGCAGCATTGGCTGAGATTTGGTAGGGTGTCGCTCCGGGGTGGTGGTGGGGCCTGTGTCCCACTTGGGGGAAGCCGAGTGTTGGTTTGTCGATGCCAGGTCCACAGTGCGTTTCTTTTTAAATGGCCAGGGCGCGTTGTGGCAGCTCCTGCGTTGAGCAGATGCCCCCTGGTGGTCAGTGCACATCATAGCTACCAGTTGGATGGACACTTAGCCTTTTTTTAAAAAATATATTTTCATTGATTTCAGAGAGGAAGAAAAAGGGAGAGAGAGATAGAAACATCAATGATGAGAGAGAATCATTGATTGGTTGCCTCCTGCATGCCCCCAACTGGGGATTAAGCCTGCAACCCAGGCATGTGCCTTTGACTGGAATCGAACCTGGGGCATTTCAGTCCGCAGGTCGATGCTCTATCAACTGAGCTAAACCAGGTAGGGCACTTAGCCTTTTATATATATAGATATATATTCCCTATGCTGTACTTTATATCCCCATGACTGTTTTGTAACTAGTTAATCCCTTCACCTTTTTCACCCAGCCCCCCAACCACTCTTCCATCTGGCAACCCTCAGTTTATTCTATGTATCTATGAGTCTATTTCTGTTCTATTTGTTCATTTACTTTATTCTTTAGATTCCACAATAAGTGAAATCATATGGTATTTGTCTTTCTCTGATTTATTTCACTCAGCATAATACCCTCTAGGTCTATCCATGTTATCAAAAATGGTTAGATTTCATTCTTTTTTGTGGCCGAGTAATATTCTATTGTAAATATATGTACCACAGCTTTTTTTATCCACTTAACTATTGATGGGCACTTGGGTTGCTTCCAACCTTGGCTATTTTAAATAATGTTGCAATGAACATAGGGGTACATATATCCTTTCGAATTAGGGGTTTGGATTGCTTCAAAATGTATACCCAGAAGTGGAATTGCTGGGTCACAGACAGTTCCATTTTTAATGTTTTGAGGACCCTCCATACTGTTTTTCATAGTAGTCGCACCAATTTGCAATCTCACCAATACTGCACGAGGATTGTCTTTTCTGCACATCCTCACCAACATTTGTTGTTTGTTCATTTATTCATGTTAGCCATTCTGACAGGTGTAAGGTGATATCTCACTGTGGTTTTAATTTGTATTTCTGATGCTTTAGTGACATTGAGCATCTTTTCATATGTCTATTGGCCATCTGTATGTCCTCTTTGGAGAAATGTCTATTCAGGTCCTTTGCACATTTTTTAATGGATTGATTTTTGGGTATTAAGTTGTATAAATTCTTTATAAATTCTGGATATGAACCCCTCATTATGTTTTTTATTTTAGTGTTTGTTTAAATCAGTAGCCAAATAAGAGGCACACAGTATGATTGCTTACTATCTCTCTTAAGCCTTTTTTTTTTAGATTTCTCTCTCTCTTTTTTTTTTTTTTTGTAATTTATTTGTTGAAGAAACTATGTCCTTTGTTTAGTAGTATGTGATGTCTGAATTTTGGTGATGGCATCCACGTAATGATGTTTAACATTTTTGGGGGGTATTTCCTATAAATTAGTAGTTGGTAGAGGATTAACCACATTTAGTATTTTTAGGTGGAGAAAGGGAGAAAAACTCAGGTGGTATTTTGGTCTTCTATTAGGAGTACATATTATCTGGTTGTCTTTCTTTTTGAGATACTAGCAACTATTGATGATTAATGCCTAAATCCATAAATTTATGAGGAGTTAAAAATGGTGATATTTTGAATATATTATTCTTTTATTTATTAGCTGAAATACTTATTTATTTATTTATTTATTTTTATTTTTTATTTTTTTAAAATATATTTTATTGATTTTTTACAGAGAGGAAGGGAGAGAGATAGAGAGTTAGAAACATCGATGAGAGAAACATCAATCAGGTGCCTCCTGCACATCTCCCACTGGGGCTATGCCTGCAACCAAGGCACATGCCCTTGACTGGAATCGAACCCGGGACCCTCCAGTCCGCAGGCGGACGGTCTATCCACTGAGCCAAACCGGTTTCGGCTGAAATACTTTTTAAAAAATCCTTACCTGAGGACATACTTAGAGAGAGGAAGGAAGAGAGTGAGAGGGAGGGAAGGGGGGGGGGGGGAGAGAGAGAGAGAGAGAGAGAGAGAGAGAGAGAGAGAGAGAGAGAGAGAGAAAGAGAGATCCATCAGTTGTCTTCCGTACCTGCCCCAACAGGGGACTGAACCCACAACCCAGGTATGTGCCCTGACTGTGAATCAAACCAGCGACCTTTCAGTGCACAGGATGATACTCAACCAACTGAGCCATTCTGGCCAGGCTGAAATAATTTTATAAAAAGACATTCCTTCGACATAGCGCCAAGAAGGTGAGCAAACATATTAAGAACAGTATGCCATATATGCCAGGTCCCTTGAAACAGCAAGGATGGACCGGCTCCCGGCAAATTCCCCCTTTTTTATTTTTTAAATGATAGTGCATGTAAATCAGCAGCCACCTCTCAGATTGGGTTGTTTAAGACTCAGAAGAAGACTGACAAGCAATGACAGCGAGCATAGCTATAAACATAGTGGATGGAGTGCACAAGGAGCCTTGTTCCTGTAGAAGGTTGCTGGCCTCTTCAGTCAAGGGATTTCAGCTGTCCTTAAGTCGGGGGTTTGGTTGTCCTTGTTGATCTGGCTACGGGCAGCATCATTGGTGGTGGGCTTCCCGAAGTGTCAGCGAGTTGAAGGGCTGCATCAAAGGGTCCATCAGGGCGGTGCTTGATGGTGGTGTCAGTGTCCGGGGAGGAATCAGCTGTGCCCTCTGGGTCCGCCGATATGGATAATACCGGGGAGGAGGAGGATGAGGCGGAGATGGAGGGTGGTGTGACATAAGGTCGGACTAGATGGTCTGGAATCCACACAGGTGAGTCTGCATCCTGTGGAAATATACAAGCATCTCCTCTCCCCCAGGTTAAAAGTACATCAGGTCCCTTCCAGGCTCCTATAAGTAAGTCTTTCCATTTGACAAAATAAGTGAGTTTCTGCTAAATGAAAGTTTCTTTTGCTGATTTACTCAGAGTCCTCAAACTTGGCTGAGAGAGTAGCTTCCACTTCTTGCTTTTCTACCATCTGTTGGGCCTCAGTTGTTAACTTCTTCAGCTGACCCCATGTTGGCACCTTAGTCCCTTGCATAGCCTTTCTTTTCTTCTTTTTTCCGCTTTTCTGTCATGGGAGCAACTCTAAGTCTTTGGAACGATGGGACAAGGAGCTTCTCTGGGTCCATTGTGGTGATGCATGTAATGCATTTACTCAATCCAAGGCAGGCATTAAAAAGAAAACCCCCCCCCCCCAAAAAAAAAAAAAAGACATTCCTTCTAATATCCTATTTGGTTATCCATTGGTATAAAGGCAAGGAAATACTTCACTTTTACCCTTTATTGACCAAATCTCAGAATAATGATTGGTTCACTAAGATATTCCACTGGAGATCAATAAGGTTTTTAAAGTATCATGATGCACTCATACATTTAAATATTGGAATCATGTTTCAAATCAAATGTTTTTTCTGTATCTATTAAGATGAGATGATATTTCTCTAATCTGTTAACATACTGTTAATATATTGATTTTTTTAAAAAAAATATTTTATTGATTTTTTTACAGAGAGGAAGGAAGAGAGATAGAGAGTTAGAAACATCGATGAGAGAGAAACATTGATCAGCTGCCTCCTGCACACCCTCTACTGAGGATGTGCCCGAAACCAAGGTACATGCCCTTGACCGGAATCGAACCTGGGACCCTTCTGTCTGCAGGCCGACGCTCTATCCACTGAGCCAAACCGGTTAGGGCAATATATTGATTTTTAATAATAAACCAACCATGTCTTCTACTAGAAACTCAACCTGGTCAACAGGGACAATTTTTAAATATATTGCTTCAGATGCCAATATTTTGTTTAGGATATTTATATCTGTGTTCATAAGTAAAACTGGACTACACTTTTCTCATATTGTCACTGCTAAGTTTTGGTATCAAGGTAAGGCACGCCTCAAACTGAGTTGGGAGTGTTTACTTGTTCTTCTATTCCTTGAGAGAAACTGTAGAAGAGTGGAATTATTTTTCCTGGAATGTTTGGTAAAATGTTTAAGAGTGCTAAGGCCCACTGCTCATTTGCTTGCTTGCTTTCTAAAATTTTTTAAATTGAAAATTACACACACACACACACACACACACACACACACACACACACACTGAGAGAGACAGAGAGAGGTCATAAATCATAAGCATACAGCTTGATTCTCTATCACAACCGCAGTTTCACCCTTTCATGTGTCTCCTCAGCCTGACCCTGAGTTTTGCAAGAGCTCTGATGAGTCACTGGGAACAGTAGGTACCTTGAAAGAACTGCACCCTGTTGACAGAAAAAACATTTAGAAGGCCTGGAAAATGCTATGATAAATTCCATTCAGCGGGCAGGCAAGGCAAATGAACAGTTTTTCACCTACTAGGCCAAGTTATCCTAAATGAGGTTTTTATAGAGAGCTGGCAAGATTTGAATTCAAGCTACCAATGCCTTTTCTGAGAACTATAATTGGAAAATATAACAAAAAAATCATCTTTCACTTTTTTGCAAACCATATGTATTTTTTAATAAACCAGTCTTTTTAAGGATTTTGAGGCTGTAGCTAAGACAAAGATACAGATGGGAAACAGAAGATGGTAGTTAGCCAGAGCATGAGAAAAAAGGAAATACAATCTGACCTAATGAACCTGGGAGAGACAACCCGGGATAGCAAGCAGGATGCACTTACTTGAGAATCTGGCCAGAAGACTCTGGATAAATTCCCAGATTTGTTTAAAATTGAATGCAATTGTGGGTTGCCAAATGCCTGGAGAAGTCTCTCTGCAACATTATTAGGGTTTTTGGCTAATACTGATTAAGAAAACCTTTCCTTCACAATCACATACTACTTCTTTTTCCCTATAATTAGTCTGCTATCTTTTACTACAAGTGCCTGAGTGGAAACAAAATCCAGTTTAGGAACATTGAACAGTGCCAACCCCCCTACTGCACATTTCATTAGCTAAGTCCTCCCCTACCTCCACTACCACCTGTCCCTGGTCAGATGATGAACTACTCTCAAACTTCTCCACCTGCCAGTCATGTACCAGAAACAGGAACAATTTAATCATTTAGGGGGAAATATACTTTTCATGATATGACAAAAACCTTTCGATGAAATCTTAACCATTCCTGATCCAAATATAAAATTATTATATAGAGAAGACTAATTTGGAACAGTTTAAATAAACTAATATAAAAAAAAGGAATGGTGACAGCCCCAATATCACGAGGCTATAACACCTTGGTGATCAGATTTCTAGCTATGTTTAAGTCAAATCATTTACTTAACAAATATCTAATTAGTGCCAAGGGTGCCGTGTACTGTTCCAGCACATAAACTAATCCAAAGGAATGAGAAGACCAGAAACTTATGTCCTTAACCTTGAAAGAGAAGACAAGAAGTATCTCAGTTTCTTTAGCAAATACTTTGAACCTTTAATAAGCAAACAAGTACTTTCCCTACTTCAAACATTTTGACAGCTTACATTTTTCACAGCTGCTTTGCACATATTCAAACAGCTAAAAGTTCAGCAACATACAAATCAAAATAAACCTCAAACTGCCCTGGCTGGGTGCCTCAGTTAGTGGGAGCACCATCCCATACACCAAAAGGTCATGGGTTTGATTCCCAGTCAGGGCACATACCTAGACTGTGGGTTCAATCCCTAGTCAGGGCCCAGTCTGAGAGACAATGAATGGTTTCTCCCTCACATCAATGTCTCTCTCTCTGTCTGTCTCTCTCCCTTCATCTCTCTAAAACTCAATAAAAACATATCCTTGAGTGAGGATCAAAAAAAAAAAAAAAAAAAAAAGCCTTAAACCAAAAGATATACACACAAAAAAATGGCTGTTGATATACTTAACACTCCGGTGTGGGGTGAATTTCCCGCCAAAATATAAGATGGCTCTGTCTTTTGGTTTTGTTCCATCCACCAAAAGGGTGGATTACAAACAAATATTTGGTAATACGCAGTTACAATCGGCCCGAGTTTACACGTTTCCCGCACTCCACCGCAAATCTATATGAACCGAGTTAAAGGCGGCTCCCGCGGAGTACGCGCAATTCACGCGAGCCGACTTAACTCGTTTCCCCCACTCCAAGTGTTAAAAGTACTTACTCATAATTAAAGAAGCACAAATACAAACTAGAGATGCCATTTTCACTGATTAGGTTAAGGAAAAATTTTTGTGGTTGATATACCTTCTTTTGATGATAGGGAGCCGAGTATGCCTCCATTCTCTTTATTGGTGGGAGTTTAAGTTGATGTATCTTTTTAAAAGTGTACATACCCTTTGAGTAAGGAATTCATCTGTTAGGAATTTACTCTACAAATATATCAAGAGGAATGCAAGAATACATGTACAAGATGTTCATGGCAACATAATTTGTAACAGTAAAACAGCTGGAAATAACTTAAATGCTCAAGAATAGGGAACTGGCTAAGTAAAATTATAGCATAGGAATACAATAGAATACTATTCTGCCACAAAGAAATGAGGCAGATGTACTGGTATGAGATGTCCAAAATAAAATGCTGCCCTAACTGGTTTGGCTCAGTGGATAGAGTGTCGGCCTGCGGACTGAAGGGTCCCGGGTTTGATTCTGGTCAAGGGCATGTACCTTGGTTGCGGGCATATCTCCAGTGGGGGGAGGGGGGGAGTGCAGGAGGCAGCTGATCGATGTTTCTCTCTCATCGATGTTTCTAACTCTCTATCCCTCTCCCTTCCTCTCTGTAAAAAATCAATAAAATATATATTTTTTAAAATGCTTAGTGAACAAAAGGAAGTCCAGAACAGCCTGTATAATATAATTTCATTGACAGAAAAAGTAAAAAAAAAGGTAGTCATATACAATATAAAAATTAAAATTTCTGAAGAATTCCCTAGAAAGTATCTTGGGGGAGCAAGAAAGGTCCAATTCTTACAGATTTTTTAACACCACAGACTAAGTTAAAATTACTTTTATTGCGGTATAATGACAAGGAACGTTACATTAGTTTCAGATAACGACCAGTCGCTATGAGGTGCACTGACCACCGGGGGGAAGACGCTTAATGCAGGCGCTGCCCCCTGGTGGTCAGTGTGCTCCCACAGGGGAGTGCCGCTCAGCCGGAAGCTGGACTCATGGCTGGCAGCGCTAAGGAACAGCGAGAGCAGCGAGCCGAGTGGTAAGGAGCGAGGGGTCCAGGACTGCAAGAGGGCGCAGACCGGGCTGAGGGACCCCCCACCCGCCCCCACCCCACCGCACGAATTTCATGCACCAGGCTTCTAGTACAACATAATTTGATATCTGTATTAAAATTATTTTTAGAACACACTGAATAAATTGAGTCTTAGCAATCAATTGCAAAAGTAGTTACCTAAAACTTACCAAGTTGGAACTAGAAACAGCAGGAAAAAAAGTTGAGGAATGAAAAGTAGAAAAGGAGGAGATAGAAAATAGAATTAGGGAAGGGAGTATGCCTGTTAGTATAAACAGGAAAAGGGTAACTTTATAGAGTCAATCCTCACAGTAATACTATACCTAACAGCTGGCTGTGTTCCCCTGTGATGGAGTTCTGACTTGGCTCTGAAAAACAAACAATTGAAAAGAAAAGAAAAAAATGAATGACCAAAATAATTTCTTAAAAATCAGCAACAAAAGTTAAGCAAGGAAATAAGCAAAACAATTTTTTAAGTGTTTAAGAAACATTAATGAAAGGATAACAAAAATATAATAAGCTCTTAGGAAAAATAATTGCATTACTTCCTTGAAAAGTTAAACAATAGAATTACCACATGACCCAGCAATTCCACTTTTAGGTATATATCCAAAATAAATAAAAACAGGAACTCAAACAGATACTTGTGTGTCAATGCTTATAAGAGCATTACTCACAATAGCCAAAACGTGGGAACAATCCACATGTCCTTCAAAAGATGAATAGATAAACAAAACATGGTATATACTGACAACAGAATATTTTCAGACATAAAAAATGAAGTTCGGATACCTGCTACAACATGATGAACCCTGAAAATATTATGCTAAGGGAAATAAGCTGGATGCAGAAGGACAAATACTATACTATTCTATTTGTATGAAATATCTGGAAAAGACAAATTTATATATAGACAAAGTAGATTAGAGATTACCAGGGATGAGGGGAATGGGGAAATGGGATGTTACTGCTTAATGAGTACAAAATTTCTGTTTGTGGTGATGAGAAATTTTAGAAACAGATAGTGGTAGTAGTTGCACAACACTGTGAATTGTAATTAATGACAATGAATTATGTACTTAAGTGGTTAAAATGACACATTTTTTCATATATATTTACTAAAATAAAAAGTAAATTTTAAAAAAAACAAACCACACTAATAAAAGCCCGGCCAGTATGGCTCAGTGGTTGAGCATCAACCCATGAACCGGGAGGTCACAGTTCGATTCCCAGTCAGGGCACATGCCTTGGTTGCAGGCTCGATCCCCAGTAGGGGGCGTGCAGGAGGCAGTTGATCTGATGTTTCTATCTCTCCCTCGCCCTTCCTCTTTCCGAAATCAATAAAAACATATTACAAAATAAATTTACACATGCCCAGCTGGAGTGGCTCATTTGGTTGGACGCTGTACTGGGCACTGAAGGGTTGATGATTCGATTCCCAGTCAGGGCATACACCTGGGTTACAGATTTGATCCCCAGTATGGAAGGCAACTGACGGATGTCTCTCTCTCTCCCCACCCCTTCCTCTCTCTAAGCGTGTCCTCAGATGAGGATTAACAAATATAACAACAACAACAACAACAACACAAACTTGACAAAGCAATACTCGTTTCATAAAGCAGAAGGATGATTCAGGGCCAACAACATGAGTTACATTTTCTCCTTAATGACAACAGAACATGTGACACACATCCATAACAACTCAAAGTCAAGACAGAAGTACAGCACGCATAACTATTAACAGATATGTTCTGATTTAACTTTAAGATAAAATGACAAAACTGGCTTTTACAAATATCTGCTTCTTCAGTAACCTATCATAAAATCAATGGCTATAAGCCAAGTTCTTAATGCAAGAGATATTGACAATCACCATTTAACAACTACCACTTAAGTATTTTAAAAGCCTGAAAAACATTAAGGGCTAAATATGGAAAAGACTCAGCTCTATTTTCCTCAAAGATTAAGTCTCTTGTGATACACAGGATTACATCTGGCTTTCTCAAATGTGTCTAGGGAATAACAATTTTGGAAGGGGAAAAGGTAGGGGATAGCCTGTGAACAACAATGGGGGGAAAAAATTACACCTTTATTTTCACTAACCTCTAATTGAAGTTTAGTATTTTCTCCAAATGTAGGCAACAAATTACATCAAAGTACCTATAATTTGTCAACAATAAATATCAGATATTTTCCTATCACATTTATAGTAGCTGCATATATTGCCATATATTTTTAGAAGACTTTCATTCTTAATTTAGTTTTGAAAAACAGAAATTCCAAATTTTTCTATTCTAACATTTTTTGCAACATACTAGCAGGTGAATTCCCAGTTTTAATTTGAACTCATCTTACTTCCTAGCTAAATAAATAATATGGTTCATTAGTGAATTCTACTAAACATTCAAAGAATTAATACCAATTTTTTCTCAAACTTTTTCAAAAAAGGGAAGTGGTGGGACTACTTCCAAACTTATTTTACAAGATTAGTATTACTCTGATACCAAAACTAGTCAAGACACCACAAGAAAAGAAAATTAAAGGCTAATATCCCTGATGAACATAGATGCAATAATCCTAAAGAAATTTTTGGCAAAATTAATTCAACAATACATTTAAAGAATCATATACCATGATGAAATGGAATTTATCTCACCACAAGAAAAAAAAAGTCTGCAACTACATATGGTAACAAATGTTAACTAGACTTACGTGGTGAACATTTTGCAGTACATACAAATATAAAATCATTATGTTATACTCCTGAAACTAAACTATTGTTGTATGTCAATTAGATTTCAATAAAAAAACAAAGATAAAAAAGAATATGAGCCTGGCCGGCATGGCTCAGTGGTTGAGCACTGGTCAGGGTTTGATTCCCATTCGGGGCACATGCCGGGGTTGTGGGCTTGATCTCCAGTGTGGGGTGTGCAGGAGGCAGCCAATCAATGACTTGCTCTCATCATTGATGTTTCTCTCTCTCTCTCCCCTCCCCCTTCCTCTCTAAAAATATATAAAATTTTTTTAAATAGTTGTTCTTGCACATTAAGACACAATAGAATTAATAGATCCATAGTAACTTAACATACTAGATCTCACTCATCCTCTCCCTGTCTTCTCTCTCTTGTAGGGGAAAATTTGGGGCCCAAGATTATAGAGAAGTAGGTGTATAAACAGTATGGAAGGAGGAGTAGAGAAAGAAACATAGAATTTAGAACCAGAAGAACTTTAATCATCATCTAGATCTACTCTAGTGACTCTAAAGGATAATTTGGAGAGGAGTTATCAGCATCTTCTATTTTTCTCTCTAAAACCATACCAAGATTCTTTCTCAAGACTCTGATTCTCAATTAATGGGAATGTCTTTTTTCTCAGGTGTTCTAGGACAGAACAAATTGAGAATCTCAGATTTTAGTATTTATAGTGGAGAAGACAAATGCCTGGGTTAATGAGTGGCCAAAGACACATCCACCTCTGCCAGAAGAGAAAGATTAGATGTCTTGAGAACCTATGTTCATGCTTCTCAATAAGCTGCAATTCTAACTTTCTTATTCTAAAACAAAGTATAATAGCCCAAAGCAATTTATCAGGAATTGCCAGGAATGTATCTATGAATAAAAAATTGAAAAACATCCCAGAACATTCAGGCAGAATAGGTATGATTTTAGAGGTCAGAGGATTTTAGAGGTCAGAGTATAAGTGATTTTTCTTTTAAACAATTTCTGTTCTTCTGTACTGTATGATATACTGCCTTGCCTTCTGAGCTGGGCATAAATGATGTGTGTGCGTTCTCTAGTCAAGCTGATACTTTTCCTTTGAATACCCTATGTAGTTCCTGTAAATCCAACTTAGATTTTTATCTTTCAATTATAATTAAAGGAATGGGCGGGGGGGATCTTTACTTATTTGGTAAGTTGAAGATCAACCCTTAAGAACCTGTAAATGCTTCATTAATATATATAAAAGCTGAAACAAAGGCAAATCTAGGCATGCCTGTAAAAATCATAATTGGTAAATGGTTTATGCTGAAGGGCGTTTCTCAGTATGCAATCCAAATTGTGCAGTGCAATTAACAAAATTGTTCCGGGCATCTTTCTATTGTCCTATATCTGAACTCTCCCATTTAACATTTTTTCCTATGTCACTGGTTAAGGCACACCCAAGTTTGCCTAAGACTGGGAGTTGTTCCTAATATTATCAAAATGAAAGCATTTTAATCAAATTACTTCTTATAATAGGAACAATTTGCCAATAATATAATTGTTTCTACTCTTCAATGGTCTTGATAAATTAAGCTACTTCTGAGTCATAATATAACCAGTTAGTACTCAAAATCCTGTAACATTCTAGCAAATGGTAGTTCATATAAAAAATAGACACATAAACCTTTTCACAAATGCAATCATAAAAATAAACTGAAATATTTCCTCTAAACAGTAATGGTATAATCATTTTACAAACAGGTACTTGCTCAATATATTTATCTTGGGTAAGTGGTAAAGAATGAAGATTTTATTCAGTTTCTTGCCATGTGCCTTGGAAAATAGAGAGAAAAATGATTGTGGGTGGTACTCACTTGCAAAACTGCCTCTGTAAATAGTTTTGCTGAAAAGCTTTATTATTTCCCCTTGCTTGCCCACAGCATTAGTCTTTTTTTCCAGAATTTCCTTTGATAATCACTTCATCTACCATTCTTGATAGAGAAAATGAAGCAAATAAAGTCTACTGTATTATGCATCTAAAATTCAGTGTGGCCCAGCTGGTGGTGCTCAGTGGTTGAGAGTAAACCTATGAACCAGGAGGTCATGGTTCAATTCCTGGTCAGGACATATGCCCAGGTTGCGGTCTTGATTCCCAGTAGGGGGCATGCAGGAGGCAGCCAATCAATGATTCTCTATCATCATTGGTATCTCTCTCTCTCTCTTTCCCACTCCTTCCTCTCTGAAATCAATAAAAATATATTTTAAAAAATAAATAAAAGTGTGGAAGTTTGTCTTCATTCAAGATAAAATCAGTAACTTCATTAAGTAACAATCAATAGTGAAGACTGTTTTCTAATTGTTTAGGAAATGTAGACATGACCACATGCATATACATCAGGACGATTAGCTTATTATGCTACTATCTATATTATCTAGATATACTACAAAAGTGTTTCAGGATACCAAATACCCCAATCACCAGTCTTAACATATTTCTAATTTTCTGGACTCTGACTTTTAAAATACCAAAGCAGCATCAACCATCATAAGAAATCATCTGATTCTGATTTAGGCAAAGATGATTAAAGATTGAATCAAAGACAAGTACTTCAACATTCACACTTATTAGATTCTGCCTCTCTATATGAGTAGGCCCTCATTTTAGTGAGAAACCTAAGAAGGAAACAAGTTGAAATGAGGTAAAATCTGAAAAGCCTATCCCTCTTCATATAGATTTTGAACTTACTGCAATTAAACTAGATAGACCTTGAAGAATTTACATGTGATTAACTGTGTTTAAATAGATAGATGGGTGAAAAACATCAGGCAATTTTAGGCAAAGTAAAATTAAACAGTGAGATAAAAATGTAAAGCAAGACAGAAAAAATTAATAAATCATATTTTCTAGTCTTACCCCATAAAGGAAAGTTGAAAGATACTTCTTTAAGTTTTTAATATACAAAGAATATAATTATTTTATTTTTTATTATTTTTTACATGCAATAAAGCTTAATATTTCAAGAAAAACAATCTTAAATAAAACATTAATATATCAAGAAAAATGATTTTAAATATGATGTTACATGCAATAAACACCAATTATTCAAGAAAAATGATCTTACATATAATAATATTACATGCAATAAACATTAATATTTCAAGAAAAGGATTTTAAGCATAATATTACCAAAAATGTACTAACATATCACAAATGTTGTAGGAAATATTAAAAATCTGCAAATAACAGGATTACTTCTATTATATTCTAGAATACCGCCTCCCCCCACCCCCGCTCTATTTTTGTTCATCAGTTTATGTTGTTCATTATATTCCACAAATGAGTAAGATCATATAATATTTATCTTTCTCCAACTGGCTTATTTCACTTAGCATGATGCTTTTAAAGTCTATTTTGTCAGATATGAGTATTGCTCCTCCAGCTTTTTTTCCTTTCCATTTGCATGGAAAATTTTTTCCCATCCCTTCACTTTCATCTCATGTGTGTCTTTTGTTTTGAGGTGGGTTTCTAGTAGACAGCATATAGTTGGGTCATGTTTTTGTATCCATTCAGCTACCCTACACCTTTTGATTGGAGCATTTAATCCATTTACATTTAGGGTTATTATTGAGAGGTACTTATTTATAACCATTCTAATTCTGTATGACTAGGTTTCTCTCTCTGTTTCTTCTTCTCAGCAATTCCTAGAGCAATCCCTTTAGCATTTCTGGTAATGCTGGCTTGGTGGTGATGAACTCCTTTAGCCTTTTTATTTTTGGTCTGGGAAGTTCTTTATTTGATTGTTTATTTTGAATGATAGCCTTGCTGGATATAGTAATCTTGGTCTCAGATCCTTGCTTTTCATTACCTTGATTACTTCATGCCATTCCCTTCTGGCCTGGAGAGTTTCTGATGAGAAATCAGGTGTCAGCCTTATGGGAACTACTTTGTAGGTAAATTCTCTTTTCTCTTGCTGCCTTTAAGATTCTTTGTCTTTAATTTTTGGCATTTTAATTATGATGTGTCTGGGCGTGGGTCTGTTTGGGCTCTTCTTGTTTGGGGTTCTCTGTGCCTCTTGAATTTGTGTGACTTTTTCCTTTACCAGGTTAAGGAAGTTTTCTACCATTATTTCTTCAAACACCTTCTCTATTCCTTTCTTCCTTTCTGCCTCTTCTCGCACACCTACTATCCTAATATTGTTACATTTCACATTGTCCCACAGCTCCCTTAAGCTGTCCTCCTGTTTTTTAATTGTTTTTTCGTTTTGGTTCTCTAATTGAGTGATATTTTCAACTGTCTTCTAATTCACTGATTCAATCCTCAGCTTCCCCTAATCTGCTGTGTATTCCTTCCACTGTGTTCTTTGTGTTATGTCATTCTTTATCTCAGACTGTTCTTTTTTCATAGTTACTATACCTTTTTTTCATACTGTTGAGCATTTTTAACATCATTACTCTGAACTCTGTTTCAGATAAATTTCTTATCTCTGCTTCATTTATCTCTTCTTCTGGAGAATTCACTAGTTCTTTCATTTGGGGGTTGTTTGTTTCTTTCCTCATTTTGGTTGTCTGTTTGGGTTTGTGACTATGTATTAGCTCCTATATAATAATTAGGTAGATCCTATACACCTCTCAATCTCTAGTGCAGGACAGTGTTAAAGGCTGTTTCTGACTAATTGGATCAGGTGAAGACTCAAAGCCTCCAGAGACCACCTCTGTTTACAGACTAATAGGATTCCAACTTGAATTGCTTCCAGGCAATCGTCCTCAGGTATGGAGAGTGTTTTTTTCAACAGGGTGGGGCAGTTATTTCTGTCTGGAGGCTAATTGTTACTTTTAATCTCTTAAGTGGCCTCAGAGAAAGGTGTTTTCCAATAGGGTGTGTCAACTGTCTTCCCCTCAGGAAAGGCAGATATCAATGTGGGAAAGATGTCCTCTGCTGTGTGAGGGAGTGGCTCAGTCCAGGAAATTTGGGGTGTCTGCCTTCTGAGCTCTATCCCGAGTCCCCAGTCCTGGGTTCTGCTCTCACAGCTCCAGTCCACTTCACCCTCCCTCTGCTAGAGCACAAGGTGGGTGGCTCCACAGGGAATTTTTGTGTGTTAGCCCTTCAAGAGGGTGCCCGAACTTTCGCTGCCACTCCCTGGCAGACAGCACCCCACTGCTTTTCACAGCTAGATGTTATGTGGGTACCCTCCTCAGATTTGGTGCTCTCTGCTGGGGAGCCCAGCTTCAGGATTAGATCCCAGAGTTCTCAGCCCCCCCCCCCCCCCCCACAGCTGAGATATCTCTGCAGGACATCAGTTGCCGTCTGTGGGTGCCCGGCCAGCTCTTTCGCACCTCCGCCCCTCCTACCAGCCTCTATGCGGTCTCCACCTTTGGTCCTTGGGTATCAGGGTTCTCTCCTGTGAGTTTTCCGTTGATTATTCAGGAAGCCTTTCTGTATTTCAGTTGTAATTCCACCTTGTTCCTGGGAGCATGTCCCTGCAGCATCCTACTCTGCCTCCGTTTTTAATCTCCCCAAAGCACATAATTTTTAAAAGATATTAAGAGTTTACTTCTCATCTGAGAGATGAAAATCAAAACAACAATGAGGTACCATCTCACACCTGTCAGAATGACTATCATCAACAAATCAACAAACCACAAGTGCTGGCGAGGATGCAGAGAAAAATGAACCCTCGTGCATTGCTGGTGGGAATGCAGACTGGTGCAGCCACTGTGGAGAACAGTGTGGAGTTTCCTCAAAAAACTAAAAATGGAACTCCCATTTGACCCAGTAATCCCACTTCTAGGAATATATCCCAAGAAACTAGAAACACCCATCAGAAAGGATATATGCTCCACTATGTTCATAGCAGCACAATTTACAATAGCTAAGATTTGGAAACAGCCTAAGTGCCCATCAGCAGATGAGTGGATTAAAAAATTGTGGTACATCTACACAATGGAATACTACGCTGCTGTAAAAAAGAAGAAACTCTTACCATTTGCAACAGCATGGATGGAACTGGAGAGCATTATGCTAAGTGAAATAAGCCAGTCGGAGAAAGATAAATATCACATGATCTCACTCATTTGTGGAATATAATGAACAATATAAACTGATGAACAAATATAGAGCCAGAGGGGGAAAACATTCTAGAATAGAAGTAATCCTGTTATTTGCAGATTTTTAATATTTCCTACAACTTTGTGGTATCATTATGTTAGTACAGTTTTGGTAATATTGTTATACTTAAAATCCTGTTTTTTCTTGAAATATTAATGTTTATTGCAGGTAACATTATATTTAAAATCATTTTCCTTGAAATATTAAAAAAAGAAAAGAATTAAAAGACAAACATATATTACTGTATATCAACTGTAATTGAAAAATAAAAATGATTTAAATTAAAAAATAAAAATAAAAACTAAATAAAAAATGGAGCTGCTGGTTGGAGAATGGACTGTGGAGGATGCAAGAATAGAAACGGGGAACCAATTAGGAGTCTACTGCAGGAATCTTAGGAAGGTATGATAATGAATGTAGTAAAGATGGTAAAAGTTGTGAGGGTGATATCTTCTGGAAGGAGAGCTCTTGAGTTAATCTACAAACTTAATGTCCATGTTACTTTAAAAATTTGTAGTTCTTTTCCTTCATTTATTCAATATTATTTAGTATATTCCACATGTGAAGCACTATTCTAAAATAACAAAATCCCTACCATCAAAGAGCTTACATGTTTGTGGAGAAGACACAAACAATAAACAAACAACAAACTACATTATATGTGGAGAGTAATAATAAACAAACAAGAAAGCAGAAGAAGAGAAGAGAGAATTAGTGGGGGGTGGTTTCTGTGCTGGTTTTGATACCAAGTTTAAAAAGGTCTCTCAGCCCTCGCTGGTTTGGCTCAGTGGATAGAGCATTGGTCTGTGGACTTAAGGGTTCCAGGTTTGATTCCAGTCAAGGGCACATGCTCGGGTTGTGGGCTCAATCCCCAGTGTGGAGCATGCAGGAGGCAGCTGATCAATGATTCTCTCTCATCACTGACATTTCTATCTCTCTCTCCCTCTCCCTTCCTCTCTGAAATCAATAAAAATATATTTTAAAAAAATAAAAATAAAATAAAAAGGTCTATTAGATAATGTGACATCTAACCAGAAACTTGAAGTGAGCCATATGCTCACTCTAGCCATAAACTCTAGCCATAAAAATATCATACAAATATACCCCAGTCAGACAAGGTGCCCTGCTTCCCACAGGACATGAGAAGAATAAGGGAAACTCAAGTGATATGAAAGCGAATACAGAGTCAGAAAGGGTAGAGAAAGTAGGAAGAGATAAAGGTCATCCACACAGAACAGCAAATATGATTCTGTTTTTGATACTTGAAAGTTTAGTAACCAGACTATTTTATTTCTGTTATTTTTATACTTTTGATTACTTCTAGAAGAATACATGTATTCATAAGTATTTGTTGTAATTTTTACCTTAAAAAGTGTATTATATTCATTTTGTTCTAAATGTCTTGGTAGGTTCTAACTCTTGAGTTTAGATGATCAGGATATGATTCCACCTTCACCATCTCTCTACACCTCTGCCATTAACTCTGTTAATGCAGAGTCAAAGGACTTTATCAAATATTATACTTTTACGTCTGTGCTGGAATATCTTGAACATTTCTTCAAAACTTGATGCTCTCTTTCTTTTTTTAACAGGCTCAGAGCCTCTGCATGGCAATAGTATCTAGCTAGATTAATATCATTTGCATCACATTTATTTTTAGTTTATACTCTATTTATGGCAAGCACGCTGGCATTTCGTTTAGTGCAAGTTTCCTTTATAAAAAGCCCCAGAAAATCAGTGACTCAATCTAAGAAAAAATATTAAATTAATGCAAAGATGACACACAAAACGGGGAAGATTATAAAGGTAGTCTCTGAATGACTTAATTTAGGTAAAATTTCCTACCTCCATCATACCAAATCTTCATAGTGACCCTGTGAGGAAGAATTACTCCCATTTTCCAAACTAGCTCTGAGAGAGCCAAACTGCTTTGCCCAAGGTGGTAGAGCCAGTAACCTGTGGTATAGCCTTTACTGCTGCAAAGGCCCAAGAAGGAGCAGAACAATATGGATCAAGGCAGTGTGAGCTCTAAGTAGAACTTTGTAAAAAACCTGAAAAATCATGTAGAACTCAAAACCCCAGTTTTGAAATTCTAAGTAGAAGTCTACAAATGAGAGCAGTATTTCAGGTAAGGATATGTGAGTGCAATATGCAAAGTGAAATGAATGCCAGCTTTATTAGAGACAGACAGGCTTGCGCATTATGAGACCACTGTAATTTACCCACATGCTAACAAGCATCTCTAGCATGGTGTCTAAAATAGCAGCAATAGGTAGCTGTTATTATTAACTCAATTACATCAGGGTGATTATAGTACTATATTAGAGATATAGACAAAGAGATATGGAAGTATGTACATTACATTACTTTTCCTGGAAAATGTAATGGAAAAGCCACTAAGGAAGAAGTGATGTTTGAGCTCAGTCTTAAAAGAAGAGTAAGTGCTTGGTAAGTGCAGGAAAGGACATTCCAGGAAAATGGAACAAATATGTGGAAACAGACTTTCAAGAACACTTCTTATATCTGGAGTGCAGTATGTATAAAAGACGGATAGACAAGAAGGCTGTTAAGTTGAGATGTTCTAGATCAGGAAGGAACATGTACGACCTACTAAGCAGTACAGACTTGATTCAGTGGGCAATGGGAAAACATTACAGGGTTTTAAATGGGAAAATAAAAGGATGACATTTACATTTGAGAAAATTTCATATGGTAGTTACTGTAATGGGTGGCTTTAGGAGCCTAGACAAGAAGTGACAAAGGACTAACATAAATTAATGTAGCAGCAATGAGGATGGAGAGGAGAGATTTGAGAAATATTTGGGAGACTAAATGAACAACAATTGGTTAACACGTTATGCGCCCAGCCTGTTTTGTCTTCCGGACGGAAAGTATAATGTCAGTCACCGGTGACTGCCAGGGCACTTAATGTGTTAAAGACAGAGGAAAAGAGAGGGAGAGACAGGAGGAGACAGAACCATCTAGTATTTTAATATATTGAGGCAAAGGAATCAATAAAGTAGTAGAAAACACAGGAGAGGGGAGGCAAGAAAGGCTCTATAGCACAGCTCTACAGATGAAAATTGAATAAGAAGGAAGAGGGTAAAGGATAGGTGTGAATACAGGTGTTGGTAAGAATTTGGGAAGAGGCATTTTGGAAATTTCTGTGAAGTAGTTCAGTCATGCTAACTATAATGGAATGGAAGAGGGGGAGCTTAATGAGCATTTTAAAAGTTTTGCGAGAAACTTAGAGAAAAGAGGCTAACTAGAATCACGTAGAAGAAATTCTGAATAGTGTTAACAGCACAGCTGAGGCTGGAAAATTGTGGCACCAATTTTCATAGCTGCGACATATGCCCTCCTCCCCACCACCAGCAACACAACTGCCAAGATTCAGAATGAAAGGAGGAAAGTAAACAAACAATTTTTTTAAAGAGAGAGAATGAGAGAAGGCCTTGTGAGTCAATCTGGGATTATAAGTGCTGTGAGGGCAAGAACTTTATTTAATGTTTCTGTGACAATAACAACTTTTTGTAACCTGTGTACACACTATAGAGCTTTGTACACACTATAAAATGTTCAATACTTGTTTGTTAAATAATTGATTGATGTGAAGTGATTTCAAAGAAAAAGACCCAGAGATAGAAAATCAGGACTAGTTTCAACAAAATGTTAATGCTGGAAATAATGATTTCAAAGTCATCATCAAAACGTAATAGTTGAGCTCTGGCTGGTGTGCTCAGTGGTTAGAGCATTAGACAATGCACCGATGGGTCAAGGGTTCGATTCCTGGTCAAGGGCATGTAATTGGGTTGTGGGTTCGCTCCCTGCTCCCTGTTGGGGCGCATGCGGGAGGCAACCAATGAATGTGTCTCTCACATTGATGTTTCTCTCTCTTTTCCTCCCTCCCTCCCCTTCCACTCTCTGTAATGCAATGGAAAAAATATCCTCAGGTGAGGATTAACAAAAAACAAACAAATAAAAAACACCATAAGAGTTGAAGATAAAAGGATAAACTTTCCTAAAAGTCAATATAAAAAGAGAGGAGCTGAGAATTAAGCCCTGGAAATACTAGCGAACAGGAGAAAGTGCAACCATAGAAGGAATCAGAGGGGGGAAAAAATCATTGAAAGAACTGACTGTAACGCTGTCATGCCGATTTCCCCCCCAACAAATCTAGACTCTAAAAGGATGAGGAAGTTCATGAAGGTAGAAGTGGTGAAAATGCAGAGCCAAACATGCCTATGGGAGCAGAGAATACTATACACAAGTCATGAAGAAACTGAAGAGAATTCATTTAGCAATCTCCCCTCTGATCCATCTGGCTTGGTTTAACAAAAAGATGGTAAGACAACAGCAGCCAGCAGGCATGTAGCTGAAGCTTGAATAAACCAAGAACCAGGACCAGAGTTATATGAGTCATGTACAGGCCACTGAAGGCCATCTCTTGCAGCAGGGGCCCACTCTAGTGCAGAGAGGGGACAGTCCAATGTTGGAAGAGGTGGAACTCATAGTACTAGGGGATTGGGTTCCAGATAGAAAAAAAGAGGTAGGAGACACTAGGAGGTACAGGTAGATCTGCCATCAATACTGGGTACTTGATTAATAATATCCTTCAAATTCTGGTGTGTATGCTAAGTATAAGCATTAGATTAATAGAGGCCCTTGAGGAAACCAGTGCTGTTTAGTAGGATGTACCAAGCATGAGAAATGTTCTTAAAAGGACACTTTTTATTTTTATATTAAATGAACCTGACTGGAATCGAACCTGGGACCCTTCAGTCCTCAGGCCGACGCTCTATCCACTGAGCCAAACCAGCCAGGGCTATAAGGACACTTTTGTTGTTGTTTGTTTTGTTTGGGCTTCAGATTTGCATAAAGAAAATGAATAGGATGTAAAGTATGTTCTGAACTTATTTGAGTGACTAAGTTTTGTTAAAACTCTTCCTAGATATATGGGAGTATTCACTGGAAGTTGAAAAACTTATCTGTGATGAAGACAGTTTTGATTTCAATGCCCAGTCTATTTAACACTTGGAACATTGCAAGCATAATAGCAGAAAGCAGATTTAATAAAGTCCACAGCATAACATAAACATAAAGACAGTTTCTTGGGCCAAATCCACAAACTGATTAGCCAAGAAAAGTACAAATGCTAGGAGAGGGCAGTACTTACACAGTTAAGAGAAAAAAACAGAAAAATCTCACCAAGAAGTAACAGAAAAAAGGATTTGGGAATTACTGCAAACATTCAAGAATATTGTTGATACCTTATGTCCTTTTTTGGCTTGTAAATGATTAAAATTATTCTTCATGCATTTTAGCAAACATATTTCATGCTTCCTTCATTTTAAGATGATTTTGGAAGAATAAGGCCTGACCATATAGACTACCTCCTTAACAAGGAGGGGAGGAAATTGACCCAAACACTCAAATTCAATGAAGCTAAAGAGCTAAGGAACTAAGGAGCTAAAGCTTTGCATTATAGGGGCTAAGATGAAATGATAAACATTTGTGATATATTTATTTATTGTTAATCCTCACCTAAGGATATTTTTCCATTGATTTTTAGGGAGAGTTGAAGAGAGAGGGAAAGACAGAGAGAAACATCAAAGTGAGAGAAACACATCGACTGATTGCCTCCTGCATGAGCCCCGACCAGGGAGGAACCTGCAACCAAGGTATGTGCCCTTGACTGGAATCAAACCCGGCACCCTTTGGTCTGCAGGCTGATGCCCTATCCACTGAGCCAAACTGGCTAGGGCACATTTCTGATATTTTAAAAGCCTGTATTGATTTCATGTCATGGTTAAAGACTAACTGCTCAATGAAAGCTAAATTTAACATCTTTCTAAATTTTCATACAAAAAAGTAAAAACTATGGTATATACTAGTATATATACTGAAAATTTTAAAATATTGTTTTTGGCCCTAACCGGTTTGGCTCAGTGGATAGAGCGTCGGCCTGCGGACTCAAGGGTCCCAGGTTCGATTCCGGCCAAGGGCATGTACCTTGGTTGCGGGCACATACCCAGTGGGGAGTGTGCAGGAGGCAGCTGATCGTTCGATGTTTCTAATTCTCTATCCCTCTCCCTTTCTCTCTGTAAAAAATCAATAAAAGATATTTAAAAAAATAAAATAAAATATTGTTTTTGGTGTGTATGTACAGTATGTGTATATACACATGCACATATACAATGCTTTGATAATTTACCCATTTAGTATTCAATGTTTCTTAATATATTCACATTGTTATACAACTCTCACCACAATCTAATTTTAGAATTTGGTCCCCCTCTAAAAGAAACCCTGTACCCATTAGCAGTCAAGCTCCATCTCACTCCGTCGCCTTGCCAATCCAAAGTAACCCCTAATCTATTTTCTGTAGGTTATTTCAAGGTTCATCCACATTGTAGCATGTTATCAGTACTTCATGTATTTTTATTGGCAAATAATATTCCATTATACAAATATGCCACATTTTATTAATTAACTCATCAGTTGGTGGACATGTGGGTTGTTTCTATCTTTTTCTGGCTATTATGAATAATGCTGCTATGAATATTCCTGTACAAGTTTTTGTGTGGACGTTTATTCTCATTTCATTTGTGTATATATCTAGTAGTAGAATTGCTGGGTCATAGGGTAGCTCTATGTTTCACTTTTTTTTAATATATATTTTATTGATTTTTTTTAGAGAGGAAGGGAGAGGGATAGAGAGTTAGAAACATCGATGAGAGAGAAGCATCGATCAGCTGTCTCCTGCACACTCCCTACTGGGGATGTGCCTGCAACCAAGGTACATGCCCTTGACCGGAATCGAACCTGGGACCCTTCAGTCCACAGGCCGACGCTCTATCCACTGAGCCAAACCGGTTAGGGCTATGTTTCACTTTTTGAGGAACTGCCAAACTGTATTCCAAAGTGGTTGTAACATTTTGTTCCTACCAGAAGTGTATGAGGGTTTCAGTTTTTCCATATCCTCGTCAACAGCTGTTATTGTCAATCTTTTCTATTAAAGCCTTCCTAGTGGATGCGAGGTGACACCTCATTGTGGTTTTGATGTGCATTTCCCTAATGGCGAATAATTTTGAGCAGCTTTCTATGTGCCTATTGGCACTTTTTCCTCTCCTCATCTCCATTTGGAAAGCTTTTACCTTTTTCCTCCCACACTTTTGAGGGTTTTTCCCATTGACTTATTTAGTATGTTTACATCATAAATATTATTAAATTGTTCCCTAAAGTATGTCCATTTTGGTTAGAGTCCTTACTTAGCATTGACATAACACATACCCACAGAGTCTGTCATTTTCAACTATTTCTATCCCTTTCATCTTGTGATCTCTGTTCTGGCTCACTTATTAAAAACCTTTCTTAAATATTCTCAGAGGAAATATCTGTATTTTTGTATATTTGTACTGTATTTCCCACTTGTAGGGGGATGGTGTCTTCACTGAGAATATGGATTTGGATTATTTTTTCTCTTGGTAATCTGTGGATACTCTTCCACTATCTCCTAATTTCCAGTGTTGTGGATTACAATTCTGATGCCAGTCTGATACTTTATAGGTATAATAAATTCTATCTGGAAGCTTCTAAGATGAATCCTTGGAGCTCAAACATTTTACTAGGATAACTCTAGGTTTATGTTTTCTATCACTGATCTTCCCTGAAACTTTACTCTATGCAATGAAGTCTTTAACTCAGGAAATTACATTAGCCACGTTAGGTGTCCTGAATCTATTCTCCAAGTCTCTTATCTTTTTTTTTTTAACTAGATTTAAAAAAATAGTTTTCTTGATTTCGGAGAGGAAGGGAGAGATAGAAACATCAATGAGCCCTAGCCGGTTTGGCTCAGTGGACAGAGAGTAGGCCTGCAGACTGAAGGGTCCTGGGTTTGATTCTGGTCAACCTCAGTTACAGGCTCCTCCCTGGCCCAGGCCCTGGTCGGGACTCGTGCACGAGGCAAGCAATCGATGTCTTTCTCTCACTTCGATATTTCTCTGTCTTTCCCTCTCTCTTCCACTCTCTCCAAAGAAAATCAATGGAAAAATATCCTCAGGTGAGGATTAAAAAAAAAGAAACATCATTGATCAAAATCATTGATTGGGAATCGAACTGTGACCTCCTGATTCTTGGGTCAACCCTCAACCACTTAGCCACACCAGTGGGGCTCTTACCTTTTTTTAAATTTTAATCTCTTTGTATATTTGCCTCTGTGCTTTGATATTTCTTCCACTTGATCTTCCAGGCCAATACATGATCACATTCTTTTATTCATTTCTTATTCAATAATTATGTACTGGTTGCTTACTATGTGCAAGACAGTGTTGTAGACATTGGATGTTGATAACAGATCAGCAATGTATATAAGAGACAAAGTTCCTGCTTTTACATTTCAGTGGAGATAGTAAAAAAAGGTGTGTGTGCATGGATTAAGAGTCATGAAGCAGTAAGTATTTAGCTAGGAAATCATATTTTTGCTCAATAAAGTCTTTTTTTATACTTGAACCTCCTTAAATGCTCCTATTATTTATTATTTTCATATTCAAGCTTCTGTCTTCTCCAGCATTTCTATTCAGCTGGTCCAACACATTGTTTATTCTACGTTATTTTTCTCTTTCTGGTTGCCTGGCTTCCCCGATAGGTTGTTTTCTTTGCTACCTCAGAGGGGCTTAGGTTTCGTTGTTGAAGGACCACAGTGGGAACAGTCTCCAGAGAACAGAAAGGCACGCGGTGTTTACCCCCATAGGCAGGCAGTGTAGCAGGCAAGCTGCCAGCCCTGCTGAGACCCAGGAGGAAGTCTCAGGTCTCCTTACATCTCCTAGCCTCAGGGATAGTGAGTTCCCTTGCTTTTTCCCTTTCTCTTTCCCCACAGCAATCCATGGATCTCTATCAAGCCAAGCTCTTTCCTATACCTGCCACTCTTATCCTCATCCCCAGGCTCTTATCCAGCCTGTTCTCTTGTCCAACTTGTTCTCTCTGAGGAATATGACCTGGGCCAGCTCCCCAACAGGGCGCCCACATGCCCAGGCTTCCCTTACACCTAACTGTTCATTGGATCAAGGGGTCATTTGGCTCAAGAGAGGCGAACAGAGGCTGGAGTCAGGAACAGAGAAATAGTGAGATTTCACCTTCCTTCCCAGAACCCTCTCTGAAAAGTAAGTCCTGTTTACAGACTAATCCTAAAAACATTCAAATCTTGGCAAATAAGTCAAAAATTTTAAAAGCCTCTGTGAGGTGCAAATATCTGTGGTTTGTAACATTATCAACTACGGCCCTAAATATTAAGTTCTGAGAAATAATAAAGACCTTAATGTAAGTAGAATTTAAAGGATATACACTAGATGGATAAATCTAAAAATAATTATGCTATATAAAAGCAGACAGACAAAAGAGAGTATGATTGCACTCACATAAAATTCTGGGGAATGCAAATGAATGTATAGTGACAGAAAGCAGATCAGTGATTGCCTGGGGACCAGGGAATTAGGTGAGTGGGTCATAACAGGCACAAGGAAACTTCTGGAGGTGATGGAAATGTTTATCATCTTGATTATGATCACTGTTTCAGGGGAATGTACACATTTCAAAACTCATTAAACTGTACACATTAAATATGTGTGGTTTACTTTATGCAAATTATACCTCAATAATACTTTAAAAGAAATACTGACTTGGAAAAATATTTGCAACTTACATCACAAAAGGCTGATATCCCTAAATATAGAGAACATCTAAAAATAAAGAACATCAACAGAAAGTCACTGAACTTTTGCGTTTGAAATTTTCCATAATAAAAAAAAAATATATATAGCCCTGGCTGAAGTGGCTCAGTTGTTTGGAGCATCATACCATATACCATAAGGTTTCGGGTTTGACTCCCAGTCAGGGCACATACCTAGGATGGGGTTTGATCCCATTGGGCAGGGAGAGAGAAACACTGATTGGTTGCCTCCCATAAGTGCCCTGACTGGGGACTGAACCCACAACCTAGATATGTGTCCTGACCAGTAATTGAACCCGCAACCTTGTTGGTGCATGAGACAACACTCCAACCAACTGAGCTACCTGGCCAGGACACTTTCTGTTATTCTTAAAAAGCTAGGACTTGGCATCATGATGTGATGGGAAGCACATAAAACTTAGAAGTTTGAGTGAAATAAGCCAGTCAGAGAAAGTCAAGTACTATCTGATTTCACTTATATGTGGAATCTAATGAACAAAATAAACTGACAAACAAAAGAGAAACAGACTCATAGATACAGAGAACAGACTGACAGCTGTCAGAGGGGAAGGGGGATTGGGAGTGGGTGGTGGGTGAAAAGGTGAAGGTTAAGATTAAGCAAAAAAAAACAACAAAAAACCTTCACAGACAAACAGTATGGTGATACCAGAGGGAAAAAGGGGTGGGGAGAGACAGATAAGAGTGTGAGTGTGTGTGTGTGTGTGTGTGTGTGTGTGTGTGTGTGTGTGGCGGGGGGAGGAATAAATGGTGATGAAAGGAGGCTTGACTTGGGGTGGTAGACACACAATACCATATACAGATGATGTATTATAGAATTTTGCACCTGAAACCTATATAATATTAGGAACCAATGTCACCCCAATAAATTCAATACAACATTTTTAAAAGAAAATATTAAAAATTAAAATGCATTATGACAAAGTAAATTCAACTTTAGGGATATAAAAGTGGTTCAACATCAGGAACTCTATTAATATAATTCAATGTTAATAGATAAAAGAAAGAAAACTTGAGAATCTCAGTAGATGTTGAAAAGCTTTTGATTAAATTCAATGCCATTGCTATTAAAATTCCTAGAAGGTGCAATAGATGGAAACTTAGCTACTGGAACATACAGCAGGCGTGCTCCTTAGTGGTGTTGAAAAAACAACTTAGAAGTTTCACTGCTGGCTCTGCCACTACTCCTCATGTAGCCTGAGGCAAATGACTGTCAATAGCCTCAGTTTATCTCTAAAAGGGCAATAACACCTAGTATTCTCACAGAGTAGGGAGAGGATGAAGTTGGTAACACTTCTCTTAGCTATCTTTACCCATGCCCAGTGTGCTAACTACCTTAAACTTTTGTTTCCCACATGCTCTCCACCTTCCTGTCATACCTTCTTAAGTGCTCCTATTGTTGTAACCTCCTTCTCTAGACCTCCCTTCAAGAATCAGTTGTGTCCCATCCTCTGAGGTACCGGTTCGGGTCCTCTCCACATATCATTATTCTCTTCATCATCTGTTATCCAAAGCAGTTTCTTTTTGTTCTAATTAAACCACTAACTACAATGTACTAATAAGTAAGAGGTTGCTCTTATTCCCGCCCCCCCCCAAGATTTTATTGATTTTTAGGGAGAGAGGAAGGAAGAGGAGAAAGAGAAACACTGATGTGAGAGAATAACATATAGGCTGCCTCCTGCATGCCACCCACTGGGGCTCGAGCCTGAAACCTGGACCTGGAATCCAACTGGCAACCCTTGGGTGCAGGGGATGACACCTAACCAACTGAGCCAGGGCAAAGGTTGCTCTTATTTTTGAGTGCCGTGTGTCACATATGTTCAGTGCTTATATTCATTTTCCCATGTAATTCTTAACCACCCTGTGAAATACGTACATACTGTTATTCCTTTTGTTTTATCAATGAGTAAAGTAAGCCTTAGAGAAGTTAAATAACTTGCCCAAAGTCATTCACATAATAATACAAATTACCACTCTCCTAATTAGTAATAATTAGTAGGACTGGAATTCAAAGCCATATCTCTGGCTCTAAAACCATTCTGCTGCCTTTAGTGCAGAACTTATACTTCCTATGCATTTGTAGCCTTAGGGAAAAAGTACAACACCTAGCATGATATTTGTGTTGGGTGAGCAAATTGCCTGTTCTGTCCAATTCACCTGGAGATACAAAAATGATCCCACAAAGTCTCTACCCTCAAGGAATCTATAGTCAGTCTATTGTGAGAGAGAGAAGTAAATAGGTGATACGTGCTAATTCTGTAGACAAGTTGCTGAGAAAACACAGGATGGGGCACAGAAACTGGACTGGGGAAAAGAAAAACAGTCGTGAATGTTTGAGTTTCTGCTTTTCCCTTCAAAACCAAACTTAAGCAGGGTTCTAATAGATTAGCATTCTGGCAACTAGAATGGCAGGGATTAATATATTTCTTTTTAAAATTAGTTTCTATATGTATGTTTTTTTTCATAATTTTCTTTTTATTATTTTTAAATTGATTTCAGAGAGGAAGGGAGAGATAGAAAGATCAATGATGACAGAGAATCACTGATCAGCTGCCTCCTGCACGCCCCCAACTGGGGATCGAGCCTGCATGTGCCTTTAACTGGAATCGAACCCGGGACCGTTCAGTCCACAGGCCAACGCTCTATCCACTGAGCAAAACCGGCCAGGGCTAAAGTTAGTTTATATTTTATCTCAAATTACGTGTCTAGTTCAAGTAAATCTCATCTTTTAAAAAACACATTTTAAAATTTATTTAAAGAATGATCTGGTTTTTAAATATGTTCAATTTATATGACACTACATATTTTTTCTCTCCATATTTTTCATTATAAAAAAAAAAACACTCGTCCACCCGGCATGACTCAGTGGTTAAGCCAGGAGATCGTGGTTCGATTGCCTCTGCATACACCCCCACTGGGGATCGAGCCCGCATACTGAGCATGTTCCTTGACCTTTAATTGAACCGGTGACCTCTTGGTTCCTGGGCGACCACTCAACCATTGAGCCACATGGGCCGGGCTGATCACTGATGTTTCTATCTCTCTTTCCCTCTCTCTTCCTCTCTGAAATCAATAAAAATATATTAAAAGAAAAACACTCAATGAAAAACAAAACAACTGGTTACATAAATGGCTCATATTATAAGTGCTTGCAAAAAGCCACAATCAATTTAGGATATTTTAACTCAGACGAACAAAATGCATTTCAGACAACTACTCCAGAAACACCATCTATCCTCAAGAATATCCTACTCCTGCCCTAGCTGGCTTGGCTCAGTGGGTAGAGCATTGACCTGTGGACTGAAGGGTAACGGGTTCAATTCCGGTCAAGGGCACATGCCTGGGTTGTGGGCTCAATGCCCAGTAGGGGGTGTGTAGGAGGCAGCCGATCAAACTCATCGTTGATATTTCTATCTCTCTCCCTCTTCCTTCCTCTCTGAAACCAATAAAAATATATTTTTTTTAAAAAAAGAGAATATCCTACTCCTAAGTAAAAAACAACAAAACTTTCAGGTTATTCCCATATACATTTCCCCCTTCTTCCCCTCTAATTTAACCCTACAATAAAGATAAATACAATTTAGGTAATGTATTCCCATCAGTTGTTCACTTACCAAACAATAGTTCATTCAAGTGGACACTTTCTGGGCTGTCATGGAAAACGCCAATAAAAAACCTATTAAATTCAAGTTAGATTATATCTGTCACCTCTTCCTTGTCCAAAACAATTACCATGGAAGAAAATAAATTAAGCCTAGCAATGTCACTTATTACAGAGTTGGTTGCTATAAAAAAAATGTTTATGGCTTTTCTAGGTGACTGATAATAGATTAAATGACTTCAACACTGTTCTAATCTGAATACAGCAAGTTTCCTCAAACACTGCGGCACGAGTAAAGATGAAATAGTAAAACAGAGATGGTGAAGAGAAGACAAAAAACAATGAGAGGTGAAATAAGATACAGATAGACTTCACTTGTTTGCCTTTTGTGAAATTAATGAAGAATAGCAAAGACAAATGCCTAAAAAGATTAAAATTTAAGGGCAGCAAACATAAACAACTCAGACAGTGTAGCTTCAAACACACAATTCTGAAGGAGAACCTAACTTCTTTGGGCTAAAGAGGTGGAAAATCAGGTTCTAGTTCAAAGTAGGTTAAACTTTCAACTTCTTATCACCCTGACAATTCAGCAAAATGAAAGTAACCAGACAGACAAGAGTTTCCATAAAACTTTCTTATCTTCCCTAGTAAATTCTCTCACTAGACAGAAAAAAATAAAAGGAAATTTGTTTTTGATAGTCCTTATCTTTAAAGATTCTTAAAAATTCAAGAAGGCTTGATAAGACAGGAGAGAGTAAACAGCTGTTTATAGCAAGGAATTATGATGAGTTACCGCTGTAGAGAAAAGTTAAAATCAAAAGGAATTTTGAGAGATTATTTCCTTAGCCTTCATTAACGCACTAGAGAAGTTTTTGACAATTTATAAAATTTACAGACTTAAAAATAGGGCTTCAAACTACAACTATATTTAATACTATAATATTAACCAAGCTTTTAATTGCATGTTTAAAAATTCAAAACCACAATTCCCTCAGGAAGTGTAACTGTTACTATTAAAATAAAATAATAGGGATAATCACATTCATCAAATTTATTAAATCCAATACTATGCTAGTCACCATAATGTACTTTTGTTCTTTCATTAAAGAATTCTTAGACCATTCACTATTAAGTTACTGTTTAACTGGTAAATTGAGGCAAAATGCTAAATAACTTGAGAAGTCACAAGTGCAAAGTCCATTGTACAAAACTACCCAACCATGCTCGCTCTTTATGTACTTTTCCAGATATAATTTAAACTGTCTGAGCAAAAGGTGAATTCTAAATTGTTCATAAATTGACTTTTACTGTGCCTTTCTTTTTGCTTGAAAACTCCTTTCATACACTGCCACCGATTCAATTTCACCTGTAGGTAATGAACACAGAACTCATTGTGGGGGGAAAACAAACCAGAATGTGAGAAAAGAGGTTATCAGATATACAAGGGAGTGAAACAGTTGATTGAAAAACACTTTAACCACAATATTTTTTTCTCCATCTGAAGGATGTCTTTTGACTTGTTACCATTTCTCTCACGAAAAACCCTGTAAGTTCCCAAAGCTCCCAAGTTGAGTACTTACCTGGTTCATCTGAATGCTGAATCCCGGCTTTTATTTCTGCTAAGCTGGTCTCCCCCTCTTGGGGGACTGAAGCTGCTGCCTCCTCCTCAGTGTCCTCTACCTTAGTCACGGTAAAGTGTGGCATTGTTGTTGAAATCCTGTGCTTTTTCTGTATTTAAACTTCCTTCCAAGTCTACTCCGCCCACCCCTTCCTCGCCGTGTCCCTTTCAGACTCACACACTGCCTAAGGGAGACTGACGCTGGGAATAGGGAAGTACTTTCAGCTCACGTGATCAACAACCTTAGAGGGAGTGGAACACTGGAAGACACGCCTTCCACAGCATTTATCTTTCACTTGGCACTCCACCCTTTGCTTATGGTTATTAAGCTCAAGAATCCCAAGAACTATTTAGGCAGCTTTCCTTTCCGAGAGCTGCCAAAAGCTGGAGAGTGGGCAGAATTCATGCACTACAGCCTACTGTGTGCTCACCCACATTCAATCAAATATGCGCCGCTTCTAAAAGTGAAGGGAATCAATAGTTGTTAAAGACCTACTCTATGCTCTTCATTGCACTAGAAAGTTTTCATTATGATCTCATTTAATCATCAGGTTAAAGAACTTGCCCAAAGTCACAGAGCTTGTAAGTGGTGAAGCCCAGCTTAAAAACTTCCAATACCTTTGTAGGTAGGCAGCGCAGAAGACGTTTCATGGGAGGGCACAAAGGCATATGCTTACCTAAATTTCATTTGATGAGTTCTTGTATAGCACTGGCTAGTAATCTTGGTTGCACACTGGAATCACCTGGGAAGACTTAAAAAACACTGATGCCTGGGTCTCATCCTAGATCAGTGGTTCTCAACCTTGGCTGCACATTAGAATCACCTGGGAATCTTTTTAAAATCCTGGTTTCTGGGCCTCATCCTCCGGAAATTCTGTTTCTTTGTTATGGGGTGAGGCCACAACATTAGTAACAAAGAAACAGAATTTCCGGAGGATGAGGCCCAGAAATCAGGATTTTAAAAAGATTCCCAGGTGATTCTAATGTGCAGCCAAGGTTGAGAACCACTGTCCTAGATATTCTGATTTAATTGTTCTCAAGTAAAGCCTGGGCAACAGACTCCCCGTGGTTCTAAGGTGCAGCCAAGGTTGAGACTTACTTCTATATATGGGAAAGAGAAAAGTTTGACTTGTTGAGCTTTTGTAACTACTTTTATCATTGAAAGAATCTAAGTCAGGTGTGGTAGTATAGTACCTGGTGATTTTTCCATACTTACAACTCAGATAGCTATTCTACTAATTGATTCAAAGGAACCTAAAACACTACCAAATTGTCAAAGATTTCAATATTATATTCTGGGTTCCAAATTCTTGAATATTTTAGTGCCACTGGATATTCCAGTAGGATCTTGCTTTTCATATTTATCTTATAAACAGTTGAATTAGCCCACTTGGTGTGGCTGAGGTTGAGCGTCAACCTATGAACCAGGGGTAACAGTTCGATTCCAGTCAGGGCACATACCTAGGTAGTGGGCTCCATCCCCCTTGGGGGTATGCAAGAGGCAGCCGATCAATGGTTCTCTCTCATCATTGATGTTTCTATTTCTTTCTCCCTCTCCCTAACTCTCTAAAATCAATAAAAAAAATATATGTTTTTAAAAAGAGTTGAGTTATGGCTAATCTATAGGTGATGGACAGAAAAAAATGACTTGTGTTTATGAATCTGTGTACAGCTTGTGCATCTAAGCCTTGTACAGTTTTATCCTGTCTTTTCTCCCTTCTAAAACGTTTCTCAAACTAAACAAGTAGGAAGGTAACAAATTCTTGTTAATCTATGACAGGAGTAATTTGTTTATTAACTTGAAGCTTTGGTACCATAGTGGTCAGCAATTTTAAAATAGTTCTCTCTTACAGTGGACTATAAGTAAAAGTGAAGGGACATAAAGAAATTGAAGACAAAGTTATAGTACAGAAAAACTGTGGGTGAGAAAGTGGTAAAGTGCTACGTCTGAGGAGTGGTTAGATAGAGAGGGTGGGATGTAAGAAATAGCTATTTTAGGTACAATAAACTACCACAATGAGGTATCACTATACCTCCACCACCACAATGGTTAAAATTGATAAGACTGACAACACCCAATTTGGAGAGAATGTGAACAAAAGGAACTTTCACACACGGTTACTGGGGTGTAAACTGGTTCACCCACTTTGGAAAGGGTCTGGAACTTGCCCCTATAACTCATCAAGTGCACTTCTAGGTATTCACCCCCAAAATGAAAACATATTCCCATAAAAGGACTTGTACAAGGATGTCCATAGCAGTTTATTACTAATAGCCAAAAACTGGAAACAACCAGGTGTACTCCACAGGAGAATGGGTAAGGTAACTATGATATATTCATACAAAGAATTACTATTCAGCTCTACAAAGGAACAAATCAGTGAGACATGCAACAATATGGATGAAACTAAAAAACATTATGCTATGTGAAAGAAGCCTTAAACAAAAGAGTACATAATATTAGAGTCCACTAATGAGGTTTTAGAACAGGCAAAACTCAACTATGGTACAAAAAAAAACCACAGGATAATGGTTGCCTCTGGCGAGATGAAGGTGATTAACTGGGATGGGGCTTGAGAGAACTTCCCAAGTTATGATAATATTATACATTTTGATAGAGTTTATAGTTCCACAGGTGTATAAATTTGTCAAAACTCAGCTAATGTTCACTTAAAATGTGTTTATTTCACTGTATAAAGTTTGCCTTAAAAGAAAAAGATCTGTAAACAAATACTGAATTCTAATAATATGCATTTTGAAGTATTTGAGAGAAGTTAATTAATGCCTGCAATTTACCTTGAATTGCACAAAGAAGAAGATGGAAAGACATGTGATAGGACAAGTATAATAAAATGTTAATGACAGATGCTGAGTGGTGGGTGTGTGGGTATTTACTATAAAAGTCTTTAAACTTTCTGTATATTTGAAAGCTTTCATAATAAAATGTTGAAAAATATACAATGAACTGACACCATTATGTAAATGAATAGATAAGTCACAGACTGGGAGGAAATATACAAAGGGCTTGTATCTAGAACATACAGAAATGCCTTACAATTCAGTAATAAGACAAATCAACACAAAATGGGCAAAGGATTTAAACATTCAAGTCATAAAAGAAGTTACATAAATGGCTAATAAACACTTGAAAAAGTGCCCAACACTATTGGCCATTAGGGAAATGCACATTAAAATCACAATTGAAACTGCTGCAAGGATGTAGAGCAAATGTTGGTGGCAATGTAAAATGGTACAACCACTTTGGAAAAAAGTCTGGCAGTTTTCAATAAATTTAGACATACATCAACCCTATGACCCAGCAATTTCTCTTTTAGGTATTTATTTACCCAAGAGAAATAAAAGCATACGTTCATTTAAAAATTTTTGAACAAATGTTTACAGCAGTTTTATTTGTAATAGCCCAACAGGAAACAGCCCAAGTATCTGTCAATTAAAATCTAAAAAACCTTAGCATCTAAGTATAAAAGCACATCACTTATGGCTCAAATTCTGTTTCATATAAGGTTTAGGCAGTTACATAAATGCTTTTACAGTACTTTGATTTTAGGGTATTGAATGTTGTTAGAAATTAGAGTCACCAAACAGGTTTTAAATATTTACATTTAAAAAAATATGTGGTATTTATTTTTAAGTAGTATGATATAAGCCAGACTAGGGTAAAAGGCCTTTATAATAGCACTAGGGGCCCAGTACACAAATTCATGCACCTTGAATGGAACTGTGGGCTGCGAGGCTGCAGTGGGCACCGGGGCAGGTCTCAGCCCATCCTCTGCACCCAGGGCCCGGCCCCTCCTGCCACGACCCCTGGTCCAGTCTGCTGACAGCCCTGTTCCCACCAATGCCGCTCCCATGAGCTGACAGTGCCAGCCCCGGTCGCACCCGCTGACAATGCAGAGCAATTGGGGCCAGCACCAGCAGCAGGTGCAAGCAGGGCCGTCGCCACCAGCGGGTACGAGCACTAGGTGCGAGCACCGGGCAGGACCATTGCGCACGGGAGCAAAGAATTTTTAGTAACTACCAGAGGCTCGCTCCGATGACAGTGACTGGCACCCCACCTTGATCTGGCACCCCCACTCACCTGCTCCACCATCCCCCGTGCCCAGCACCCACCATGTTCTGCATTCTGCCACCTACTGCAGATGCCCACCATGTTCCGTGCACACCCCCTGGTGGTCAGCACAAGTCATAGTGACCAGTTGTTTGGTTGATCCACCGTTCGGTCTATTTGCATATTAGCCTTTTGTTATATAGAACTAGAGACCCGGTGCATGAATTTGTGCACCAGTGGGGTCCCTTGGCCTAGTCTATGGGATCAGGCCGAAACTGGCTCTCCAACATCCCCCGAGGGATCCTGGATTGTGAGTGGGCGCAGGCCAGGCTGAGGGATCCCACTGGTGCACCATCGGGGCCAGGGAGGGACAGTGGAGGTTGGCTAGCCAGGGAGGGACCACATGAGGGCTCCAGGGCATGTCCAGCCCGTCTCACTCTGTCCCAATGGGCTGGACCCCAGCAGCAAACTAACCTACAGGTCAGAGTGTCTGCCCCCTGGTGGTCAGTGCACATCATAGTGACTGGTCGACTGGTCAACTGTCTGCCTCCTGGTGGTCAGTGCACGTCATAGCGAGTGGTTGAGCGGCCTTAGCATATCATTAGCATATTATGCTTTGATTGGCTGAATGGACAACGAGACAACCAGACACTTCGCATATCAGGCTTTTATTATATAGGATAGATTACTCCATTATACATTAGGCCAAATATTATACACATTACACTTATTTTACTAATTACTTTCAGTAAAACACTTTTTTGTGACTATGTCTGCTTTAAAAAAAAAAGCCCATTTTTTTTTAGCAGAATGGGTCTATTTGGGTAATATTTTCAAAGTACAATTTACTATGCTACACTACCTAATTATTTTTAATCACAGCTAACAACTTATGATAACCACCACTTTGTTTTATTCAACCCATCTATTAAATAAACAAAGACAAGTTAGATTTAGTGAAAAGATTAAAACAATTAATGGAAAGTCAATGGACATTGATTTTCAAAAAAGGATTTTCTATCAGATTATAATACATTATTATACTATATTATGAAAAATCAATAAATTTTAGAGCAAATCATGTATTTCCTCTGGGAACTGTATTGTACAAAAGATATACAAATAATTTAGAACCACGCAATCTTATTGCTGAAATGATTCTAAAAAAGAATCTAGTAATTCATGATAAAAATGGATCTGTGATGCAAGAAAACTATAATAAGTGAGCAGCAACTCAAATCCCTAGAATTAAAAAGCCACATACATTTTGAATGCAGGAATTTTACCAAATGTCATTCTGTTCATTCTTGAGAGCATCTTGCAGATATGATGTTGAGATTTTAGTAACATGTTCAGTAACATTCTTTTTTTTTAATAAAAAATGCAATTAAAGCTCGATCAAAGGTACCAGCATGCTAATAAAAAGCTGGAGATGTATAAAATAGAACAGACTAGATTTCATGAGCACACACAAGGTAGACTTAATTCATCTTATCTGTCCACACCTTTTCACAGACTTCTCTCTCCATCTCTCACACACCTCATATGACAAATGTCTTATGCAAATACCTTAAGACACATGCACGCGTGCGCACAGACACACACACACACACACACACATACACAAGTTCAGTGGGAGTGCTGAGCAAAGAACAATGGATTTGATATAGAAACAGATTCAAATCTTATGAATCTTTCCTAAGCTCCTATAGTTTGAAGACACCATTCTGAGAGTTTTATCCACTATTGACATCTAGACACACTTACCCTTTAAAATTGTAACCAGTTAATATTAATAGTTTTGTGCTTACAGTGTTTGGTTTATTAGAAATGGTGTTTTTACAAGAAATAGTAAAGAAAGTGGAATTTATTTCCAAGCAGTTGCTTCTAATATTATTTCAAAATATTTAGGGTGGCATTGTTATTAAATCGTTGCAACCACTAGCTAGCAACTAAATAAATATGAGTAGAAACTAACTATATTATACTTTTTTTACATATCTTACAAATGAGATTGTAATTAAACCTTTAACTGCACAACTTGTGCCCTATTCTTATTCCCCATCAGCAGCTACTACAAGGCTTTGCACATAATGGTGGTTAATAGATTTTTAAAAATCCTTTCACTACACAAAATAATTTTCTTGCTCAAGGTAAATTTATGAAGAACTCTGAGCTACAAAGGTTAATGTTTTATCCTCGTTTGTAAATTTTTCACACTCTTTATTCTATAAATCTTTATAACAATCTACACTAATAAAAGAGAAATATGCAAATTGACCATACCTTCACAACACCCACCAGCCAATCAGGAGTATGCATGCAAATTAACCCAACAAAGATGGCGGGTTAGTTTGCATACACAGGCACCGAGTGGCCGGGGGCGGGGTGGGATGCTTGCGTCATCGCCATGGTGACAACGCAGGTGTTCCACACCACCCCAGCTGCTCCAGGCCTCTAGGCAGCGTGGGAAGGTGGAAAGGCGACTCCAGGCCGGAGCGAAGGCAGTGCCAGCAGCCAGGGGAAGGAAGGCCCATTCTTGCACAAATCTTCGTGCATCGGGCCTCTAATCTATATATATAAAAGGCTAAGTGTCCATCTGACAGGAAGCTGACACGCACTGACCACCAGGGGTCAGACACTCAACGCAGGAGCTGCCATGACGTGCACTGTCCATCTATATATATAAAGGGCTAAGTGTCCGTCCAACCAGTATCTATGACACACACTGACCACCAGGGGGCAAACGCTCAATGCAGGAGCTGCCGTGGTACGCACTGGCCGTTTAAAAATAAACAGCACCACAGACCTGGTGCTGACAAACCAATACTCAGCTTCCCCCAAGTGGGACACAGGCCCCGCTACCACCCCAGAGTGACACCCCACCAAATTGCAGCCAATGCTGCCAAGACCCCACGGTGCACAATGTGGTCCACAGCCCAGCCCAGAAATGGTCACTGTGGGCGCTGGGTAATGACATCACATAGCAATGCCCAGCTTTCTCTCCCTAGTGACTAGCCTCCTTGGAGTTTCTTCAGCCCAGGAACAAAACTTGCTTTATAGCCAGGTGCAAACATTTCACAGTTTAACCCAGTGATGGCGAACCTTTTGAGCTCAGCGTGTCAGCATTTTGAAAAACCCTAACTTAACTCTGGTGCCGTGTCACATATAGAAATTTTTTGATATTTGCAACCATAGTAAAACAAAGACTTATATTTTTGATATTTATTTTATATATTTAAATGCCATTTAACAAAGAAAAATTAACCAAAAAAATGAGTTTGCATGTCACCTCTGACACGCGTGTTATAGGTTCGCCATCACTGGTTTAACCAAATATTTGTGAAGCGCTCTCACGTGCCTCATCTCATTTGATCCTCACAGAAGTCCTGCAGTAGGTAGACAGGAGACTCAATAGAATCCTATTTTCTTTTCATTAGACAGAAAACAGATTTAGAAAGTTTAGAAATTTGACCCAACGGAAAAGAAGTAAGAAATGGTGGAACTTGAAAATGACTTCGTTTTCTCACTGCACACAATGTAGTCAAACTGCTGCAGTGAAATATTTTACCCTTTGTTCTCCCTGTGTGATCTACAATACTAACCTGCTTCATGTTGATATTTACTGCTGTGTTGTTGACAACTACCTGAAAAGGAAGTTGGGGTGCTTCACTGGGCTGGAAAAAATTTAGCTAAATCCGAAAGCAGGTCTAATTAAGCAAGTTTATTCTATATATATAAAAGGCTAAGTTGACTCGCGCATGAGTCATACATATAAAGCTCTCGCTGGCGCCAATCACATGTGTGTGTTTTGATCTGTCATTGTAGATTGTGAACTTGGTTGACACTTCTATTATAGAGAAAGGGCGAATAGCGATATTAAAATATTTCTTCTAATTAATTACCTTTCAATGTGCATGAATCCACGCACTGGTACACTAGTCAATCTAATAATTCGTCCTATTTAGAGAAATGTGTTTGAGAGGTAAAAGATCTGAATTTCTTTTAAAAAAAATTTTTATTGATTTTTTACAGAGAGGAGGAGAGAGGGATAGAGAGTTAGAATCATCGATGAGAGAGAAACATCGATCAGCTGCTTCCTGCACACCTCCCACTGGGGATGTGCCCGCAACCAAGGTACATGCCCTTGACCGGAATCGAACCTGGGACCCTTCAGTCCACAGGCCGACGCTCTATCCACTGAGCCAAACCGGTTAGGGCTGAATTTCTTTAAAATATCTAACTTCAGATATGGAGTTATATGGAGAGAGGAAAGAGATAATATGTGCTAGAGTAGAGATTCTTAAGAAAAATATCAGACATGCATGAAAGACTAAGCCACTGCCCCACCACATTCAGATAACTCATGCTTCAAAGGGCCACTAGTAGGCAAACACTACCTCACATCCCCTTGAATGTGGTATCATTCAGGTTAGGCAAACATATAAAAGGCTATGAACCATTTCTTGAGAACAGTGTTTTGCAGATTATCTCTGGTGAAGAACAATATTCATTGTGGGCTAAAAATTCTGTAAAAGAATAAAAGTGAAAACTACTAGAAAATGAAATAAAAATACACAAAACTTAAGTTCCAATTTTTATTAAGTTCAAAAGACATAAAATTATTCTATCAAACTACTATACAAGTTCCTTACGAACTCTCAATTTCTAAGTTCATGGCCTTACAGACAGGTAATAAACAGCTCATGGACCAGCACTGTCTGCATACTACACTCTGAATAGGCCTGTGTTAGAGAATCTTGTAAACATTTTAGCGAAAATAGAATGAGAAGTTCATTATTTAAATTTAGAGCTATAACTGGAGCCAGAAAAGTATACTGGCTCTCATTCTTTAGAATACATTTTCCTTATTTACCATATTCAGCAAACCCTTCTCCCTCAGATACTGCAACAGTAAATATCAGTTTAAAATATCAAAATGGTGACAAATTCTAAATTTTACCTTACTATGTAGACAATTATAGAAAGAATTAATTATTTTGGTGAGGATCAACTACCATGGATAGCAAGGACTTAAAACTTCTACATCTCGCCCCACCGATGTGCTCAATGGTTGAGCATTGACCCATGAACCAGGAGGTCATAGTTCAATTCCTGGTCAGTCAGGGCACATGCCTGGAGTTGCGGGCTTGATCCCCAGTAAGGGGTGTGCAAGAGGCAGCTGATCAGTGATTCTCTCCCATCATTGATGCTTCTGTCTCTATCTTCCTCTCCCTTCTATTCTCTAAAGTCAATAAAAACACATTTAAAAAAGAAGTACATTTTCCTTTAAAAAAATAAAATAAACACCTTCTACATTTCAAAATTACATAAGACTGCCCATGAAAATTGATTTTTATAAAATGACATCAGTGATGAATTTTGTATAATGCATTTGAGGGCTAACAACTGCAAGATAATACTGTTCATAGAAAAAACACATTATTTTCTGATGGATTCATAATATTGTAGAGAAGGAAGACAAAGAGTTCTCTAAATTAAACTTCTGCTTTATTGAGGCTGAAGAAATCATGCATTCTTCAATATATTTGAGTGTCCACTATGTGCCAGGAAAGAGGAATGCAAAGGACAAACAAGACTCTATTCCTACTCTCAAGGAACTCGAGATCTTATTATCCAATTAAGGGATATACTAAAAGGCAATATAAAACCAGGACTATACATACAAATACGTTACAAGCATAGAAAGAACCTTCAGAGCACAACATACTATCACCTTACCCAGTTACTTCTTCAGGGACCTAAACTTGTGAGTCTTCACTAGAGAAAAGAATGCAGTAGGATAGTTGATGGATAGCTACTTTAATTTGATAGCTAAGTCAGTCATTTTGGCTGCTGACCCAAATACGAAGAAGGCATTATCAAAAGTATCTGAGTACTCTGAGCCCTCAGTTTCCACTGTTGCTTTTTTTTTTCTTTACAATATTGTTAGTCCCTATATACGGCTGCCCATTTCTTTCATTAGTCTAATGTCATTATAGTCCAGGTATGATGGAACCCAGGAAACACCAACCAAAGAGATAGCACTGGCAGTTATTTCATTTCTGATGTGTGACATTTCATTCTTTTATTGTGAAATACTTGCTAGATGAGCTTCTAGTCAACACTATAAACAGTGTATACAAAATAAAAACAGATATTAAGCAACATATTGTCGAAACTTAGAACATATTTTCAAAAGAGGAAATGAAAACACAATTCAAAACAGAACGTCCTGGTTAATTTTCATCTCATAGAAAGAGTGTCTTTATAAGTTATTACTTCCTTCCTCCCCTGCAACAAAACATTTTAAAATGGATTTGTATTTGAGCCAAAATACAAATATTCATTAATTTTAGGACAGACGGACTAATGCAACTAACTAAATCAATAACTGTTCAGGAAATTCAGCACTACTACACTGCCCCGGTATTTGCACATCATTTGTGTTAAAAAAACAACAACACACATCACAGTAAAATACACATTGTTTGAACAGATTTTCTTTTAGGGATGTAGAACCTTAAGTTATTTGGGAAACGTCATTTTATTAACTGCCCCCCACTATTTCCTTTAATGCCCCCAATGCCAGACAAAGTAATTGCAAAAATGTACACAAAACATAAAAATTGCATTTCTTTTATGCTTCCTCTTCTATAATGTACAACTGAAGCCTAATAAATATTTCACAGAGCCAACCATTGTTAGTATAGTAGAGAAAGTGTAATGACAAGAACAATGGTATCAGAATCACACACATTTTTCTTATTTAACCATATCAGCTTCAGTTTTCTCCTGAATAAGAAATCCCATCTTACCTCAGAAGAAAATTACTTTTTTTTTTAATGAAAAAAAAAAAAATCAAAACTGATGATTTTTAGGAAAGGAAATAATTCATCTGATAGTCAGGAAAGAACGCGTTCTATTTCCTACTAGTTATTAAATTATTTTTGGAACTAGCATACTGCTAAACTAGAAAAAATAAATCAACAAAACATAATTTTTACATAATTTTAGGATGTAAATTAACCAGCTTTGGAAAGAAGTATTATTTCTAGATATTTTTTAAAAGCTAGGGGCTAATACTCTCAAAATAGAATAGAGATAAATTTCAGTTGAATTCAATTTCTCATAGATTTGCAAAATGAAAATATACACATGTATACAAAAATGTTTAAGTATTAGTGTTTTCTTTTTTAAAACTAGCAATATAAACAATGAATAGCCTTACCCCAAAGTAAAAGCAGACTCAGCCGGTAAAATGAAAGAAATTCAGGTGCCACTTTCCTGAAAATTAAAACTACCTACCAAATGGCTCCAACTGTAAACAGAGGAATGCTATCAAGTGAGTATCTTGCACGAATTTCTCAAGGCCATTAAAAATGTAATAAGGCTTAGCAATGCAGTAATAAAAATGCAAAGCAGAAGTTGACACTGATTAATTTAGCAAGGAAACCGGAGACTGAAACCCAGCTCTGAGCTAAAATAACAGAAAATTTTAAAAAGAAAAATCAACAACCCAAAGTTAGAACTAAGACATAAACATACTTGTCATTTCCTTATAACTTAACATAGGCTTTTTTTCCCCATATCTGTACTTTTCAACTACAAAAAAATCCATTTTAGAATGAAAAAAAAATTAAAAGCTTAGCCCTTACATTTTTTCAGTTAAGACAGCCAAAGGTTTTGCACAGCCTCTCAGATTAACTTACATACAATATTGTCTTGATTAGGAAATTTTGTTAACTCTAAATTCCTCCAATGATTTAATGGTGGTTTAAAATCCTTCAAAAGTAAAATGTATCTGAATATTAGAAATGTTTAAAATATGACAAATGAACATTGTAGAATTGAGCAAATATTGTAATATTTCCTATTAATCAACTACTGAACTTCCACAGTTAAAGCAAAGTGCTGTGTATGTATTGTGTGTTCTGAAGTTCTGTGTTCATATCTTCATATTTAATTGCTGGGATTCTAAAAAATAGAGCAGCATGAATCCTAGGGTTTTAATGGAAATATCTTGTTTTTTTCTATCTACACTAATAAAATAGAAAGATGCAAATTGACCATACCTTCGCAATGCCCACCAGCCAATCAGGAGTGAGTATGCAAATTAACCCAACAAAGATGGTGGGTTAATTTGCATACGCAGGCACCAAGCGGCCGGGGGGGTGGGGTGGGATGCGATGCAGGCATTCTACACTGCCCTAGCCGCTCTGGGTCTCTGGGCAGCGTGGGAAATCGGAAAGGTGGCTCTGGGCTGGAACAAAGACAGAAAGGCGGCTCCAGCTGGAGCGAAGGCGGTGCCGCAGCCAGGGGAAGGAAGGCCCATTCTTGCACGAATCTTCGTGCATTGGGCCTCTAGTTTACTTATAACACTTTATTAAAATATTGCATTTGTTTTACCCTTTCACAAAATAAAATGATTTCATAATTCCTACAATATAGCTCTCCAAACTTTCATACCTACTGTTATAAAACACATCACCAAGAACTTAAAACATATATAATTTACATTATTCTGAGTCAACAAGGCCACCACGTGCAGCTGTGCAGATTGTGAGAGGCCAAAAGTATAGGGGGCTGCAGGCTGTGGGCTGAAATCCAATTTGCCCTTCTCCAATGAAGTTTGGAAGGGGTGCCTTTTTAGAATTTGCACAAGGGTCTTGCTAGTCCACAAGTATTTATTAGGCAAACAGAGTCCACTATCCAAAAGTTTACAGCATAATGTCATCCTCATAGGTCATTACAAATTGCCTTAAAAGTCAGCATTCGAAACATTCCCCTTTTTCTAACAGCCTTAATTAAAATGGAAAAGCATGACTTTTATGAGGTCCCCAGGTCCCCAAGAGTGTCTTCTTCCTTCTTTTCTATTCCAGTACAGGTAATATCAAAACAAAGCTTATGAGAATATGGAATTAAGAACATGCCACTGAGAGGAAAAGAATGAAGCCCTTGGTAGGAAGAATTAGTGAGGACAAAGAAGAGACCACTCAAGATAAAAGAGAAGAAGTTGAAGTACCACTTTACCAATCACTGGCATTTAATCAAATTATCTAGAGCATTCTATGACAAACTCCTATAAAAGAAAGCCTTTTCTATTAAAGCACCTAATTGCAGCTCAATATTTTTAAAGTTTTTATTATAAATGTTTTCAAATATACATAACACCACAGAAAACAGTAAAATGCATCCCCTTTTTTTAACTCTATATCTTCAACTTAGTATATATTTATTGAGTATGAGTTATGTGGCATCACCATTATTCTAGGTGCTGAAGACACCAAAACAACTTTTGTCTCTGTCCTTAAGAGAACCGTCAGCCTAACTGAGAAAGATAACATGTAAACAAAACAAAATTAAGTGAAATAGGTGTTGCTATATAATAATAATATGTATGAGGGATATAGGACTTAAAGAAATAGATTAGTTCTATTCTATCTGGGTATGGGGATGAATCTGAAAAGGTTTCAGAGAGGGTGACTCTTGAAGGAGGGAGTTACCTTAATTATTTTTGCATCTCTACCACCTAACACTGCTCCATAAAAACTTGGTTAACAGCCAGTCTCAGTTGGAATACATGGAGCTCTTTGACTCAACTGGCTTTTAAGCCTACTCCACTTCAGAAACCTCCTTCCCAGGCTGCACAACATATCATGTTAACACTGGAACTGCCACCCTGAAGGAGGTGTGGCCAGCCTGAAAACGGCCCTCAGCCCCTCACCCAGGCTGGCCAGGCACCCCAGCAGGACCCCCCGACCCTGAAGGGGCTGTGGCCAGCCTGCAAAAAGCCATCAGCCCCTCACGCAGACTGGCCAGGCACCCCAGCGGGGACCTCCACCCTGAAGCGGGTGTGGCCAGCCTGAAAACAGCCATCAGCCCCTCACCCAGGCTGGCCAGGCACCCCAGTGGGGACCCCCACCCTGAAAGGGGTGTGGCCAGTCTGAAAATGGCCCTCAGCCCCTCACCCAGGCTGGCCAGGCACCCCAGCAGGACCCCCACCCTTATCCGGGACACCCTTCAGGGCAAACCAGCCGGCCCCCACCCATGCTCCAGGCCTCTATGCTATATAATAAAAGGGTAA
>NW_005871086.1:2448823-2459250 GCF_000147115.1 Myotis lucifugus | reverse complement strand
GCTCAATGCAGGAGCTGCCCCCTGGTGGTCAGTGCGTATCCCACAGGGGGAGCTCTGCTCAGCCACAAGCCAGGCTGATGGCTGCCAGCACAGCGGTGGTGGCGGGAGCCTCTTCTGCCTCCTCAGGAGCGCTAAGGATGTCCGACTGCAGCTTAGGCCTGCTCCCCACTGGCAAGTGGACATCCCCTGAGGGTTCCCAGGCTGCCAGAGGGATGTCTGATTGCCAGCTTAGGCCCAATCCCCCGGGGAGCTGGCCTAAGCCAGCAGGTGGACATCCCCCGAGGGGTCCCAGACTGCAAGAGGGCACAGGCCGGGCTGAGGGACCCCCGACCCCGAGTGCACAAACTTTTGTGCACCGGGCCTCTAGTTTTATTATAAAAGTGATACACTCTTAATATAAAAAACTGTACATGTCCTTCTAAATTGTTGAAAGAAAAAGTCCCACTCTCCACTCTATTTTCAAATTCCTCCAGTCTGTTAGCATCTGTTGAGATATCCATTCTCAATTGTTCCTTCTGTATCTTTAAGACATTCTTTAGGCATAAGCAAATACAGTGCTAAGAGTCTTGATTTTATTTACCAGCAAATACAGTGCTAAGAGTCTTGATTTTATTTATAGGACAGTCCCATAACTTCTAATGAACCCTGACACAATGAAAGGAGAACAATAAATACTTTGATAGCAAAAAAGATAATTACCTACTTTCAAAAGGCCAGCAGTAGAAAAAGTTAAAATACAGAACTAAGTATTTAAAACTTCATACGTCACCCCTGCCTTGGTTATGCAATGTAATGTGAGTAAAAGATATGTAATAAGAAAACAAACATAGGGTGGCAAGCTTCTCTACAATAAGAAACATGGGAGGCCTGAGGATTGTGGGGAAAGGATTGAGAATCGTAACAATATTACAACCATAGAAGGATGTGTAGAAAGGGCAAAAAATATATGTGTGTGTGTATACATAACAAAATTCTAAATATTAAAATAGCAAACACAATTTTGAAATACACTAGGAGCTTAAAAATAGAGTTAATTGGCCCTAGCTGGTTTGGCTCAGTGGATAGAGCACCAGCCTTCGGACTGAAGGGTCCCGGGTTCGATTCCCGTCAAGGGCACACGCGGGCTCCATCCCCATGAGGGGGTGTGCAGGAAGCAGCCAATCAATGATTTCCTCTCATCATTGATGTTTCTATCTCTCTCTCCAGCTCCCTTCCTCTTGGAAATTAATAAAAAATAGAGTTAATTGTAGAAAAGAATTAGTTTTCCTATACTAACTCCAGCTCAGAGAAAAAAATGTAGTTTATATGTCCTTGATTTTCTTGACAACAACATACTTTGAAGACCTATGTCTAACAAGGGATTAGAAAGCCAAAGGTGAAATAATTATATTTCTAACCAGTTCCCTCTAATGGTGAGAAAAATATATCAAAGGATGATAGTTATCATAAGAATAAAAATTTTAAAAAAGAGAGAAAAAGTAGGTCATTGGGAAAGTAGGAAACTAGTTTCCTCAGAATATGGGGGAATGTGTGATCCAATGACTGGACAGTTAATTTCCCTTTCATCTGGTACTAGAGAATATTTAAACATTAAGAAATATGCTAGATATAGAGCCAAGCTTTAACTTCTGTACCCACCTAAACAACATAGATTTCACCTAGACATAGGTGAAATCCAAGTTTTCCTCTTATAGTATAAAATGATACCACTCTGGACTGTAAAGAATGCTTATAGGTAAGATACTGGCCTGGACAAGAATCCTGTTCTGAAAAGCTAACACATTACAGAAACAAACCCACTTTTAAAACAAAATACAAATGCAATTCCATACCATATAAGCCACAAGTCTAGAAACATTTAACTATAAATTACCTAATGATAATTACAGCAATAAAAAAATTAACACCGATATAGTCTTTATCTGGTATTTTTACAACCTCAATGCAGTATGTAAATAACTAAAACTATAATTTAAGAGTTAATTTGGAAGAAAGGGAATTATTTTAATTTTAATTTTAATTTTAATTTTAATGCATTAATTAATTAATTAATTAAAATTAATTTTAATTTTAATTTTAATGCATTAATGTGTAAACAGTGTACAGTTTGTCAAGTTGAAAATAGTTAAGTCCAAAAACCAACCTGTAACATCTCCATTAAATAAATGATTAGTTGAAGATAAGTGAATTCTAGGACTATAAACTACCAAATTCCTGCACCCCTTGGGTTAGGAGGAACAGTATTTTCTGACACTAGAAAATGGTAAGTCAGCCTCACTTTCAAAAGTCAGTGGTTGAAGCCATAGTTTTCAAATTTGGGTAGAATATCATTTTCAGAGTCTAAGATTCTTACAAGAAATTTTCACTACCAAACATATCTACAGTTAGAATACAGAACTAAATATATAAAGAATATAAAACTAAATATATGAAGCAGCACAGTTCTAAATATATGAAGCAGTACAGCAGTTCTCAAAAAATGTTATGATCTTTTCATTCATTTCTCTCTTCATCACCTCTCTCACTAAATCCAATGAAAAGGTCCAAGCTAGCCAACACAAACTGATTGGTTCAGGAAGCTTAAAGTCTTCAGTGGTCAATCTAAGTCAGAAGAGGCTTGTGTGCTACTTCCTGACTACAAAGGTTCAATACTCAATACATTCCATTTAAAGTTCAAAGGGAAAACATTACGTGGGAATCAGCCCCTACAAACCTCTTTAGAATTTATCTATTCAAAAGGATAGCACACTAGGTCTACTCAGCCTCGGCTGAGTAAGCTTAGCTACTTGAACTACTGTTTCTGTAAATTATAATTTAAAAAAAAAAGAATTTTGTGATACAATATCTCAAGTCTTTGTAGAAAAGCCAATAACTAATATATGATCAATAACTACTCCTTGTAAATGGCCTTAAAAGCAGACTGTAAAAGTTAGAGCCCCAAAGCTAGCTCTCCACTAAATTTCACAATTTAGGATTCTCTGTGCTGAAAAACTATTAAATTCTGTGCCCTTCACCCTTAACCAAAATACCCATTTCAATGCTAAGGAGACAAGAATAAGGAAGTCAAAAATAGACATTACTTTTCTTCTTGCCACGCACCTTCCACATACCAAATTACTACTGCATAGAACCACCATGCTACCCATTATTTCAAAGGGCTCCTAAGCATCTCCAAAAGAGGTACCTTGGTTCCTGATTACTGTGTGCATAACAGAAAAACGATCTCTCAGAAGAGTCACCCTTGGTAAGTAAACCAATGAAGGAAGAATCCTGTCATCTGGGTTTCCACTTACCCTCAGTAACATCCTGGGGGTTAGAAGTCCGGTCACTGGCTGGATCCTGTGCCAAAGTTGCCAGTGAAGTGGTGGCTCCAGACATCTCACTCATAGGCTCACTACGGCTCGTTTCAGGCATACTCTCCCGGGAGCTAAATCTTACTCGGGAACTGGATCTGGAGCTGAGGTCTGGGCTGGTGTCTGACAAACCTGGAATATCATCAATTTTCGTTGGTGTCACCATGAACCGAACTGAAGCCATCTTGGTGGTGGTTTCTGGAGGATGCATTTTTCTTTTTCTTTTCCTTTAAAAGGGCACAAAGGAAAAACCGGCAAAATCCTTCCTCCAACGCTAGCTGCTTTTGATCGCAAAAATAGGATAACTTTAAAAAAAAAAACACCACACCAATTACCTTGATTTACACCACACAGAGCCCCAAATAAGAATCTTTATACTCAGAATTCAAGCAGACTGTCCTAGAAAGTGCACTACCAGTAGTTGAAAAATACTTAAGAAAAAACAACAGACAAAACGATGCCAATCTCGTGTAACTTCGTTCCTTCAGAATGAAGAGCTAGCTAGCTATGTCTCCTGATCCAGGGCTGCGGGCTCAGTGCCATGATCTGAGAGAAGCAGGTGAAGCCTTGCTTCCTTCGACCCCCAGGTGTCGGCCAAGGTAGTTAGTCCTTTATCTGGTAAATGTCTCACGGATTTAGTTGAGCCAAGTGCACACAGGTCCACCCTGATGATGCAGATACAGCAGAGAGATTGAAAAAAACGGTACGGGCCACCTGTTGTCTATCAGGTGAATACCCCACAGGTCTGGCTGGGGGGAGGTGTGTGCAGTCGAGCCACCCGAGGTTTTTGAGGCCGATAATCCAGTTGGGTCTGGTGGGAGAGGTGCGCATGCATAACGGGAAAGATATCCCACACGAGGACGGAGGAGAATGCGGAGAGAAGGGTGAGCAGAGGAGGATGCTGGGGCAGAGCGGATTCCTGCCTCTGAGAGGTCTGCGGGGGCGGCCCACCCGCTCTTCTGGCAGAAGGGTCCCTGGGATGTGGGAAGAGAGGCTAGCGGACACCTCGGACTGCAGCTCAGGGTCGTGGCCAGTCGCTGCTAGTCCATCGAGCCCAAGGTCCGCTCGCTAGGTTTCTCCTGCGTGTGACAGGACAGGCCAACCCTTCGCCAGGAGACGCTTTCGCCCCTACCAGGTCCCTGGCGCAGGTCGAGTCCTAGCAAAAGAGGAGACAGCCTCGCAGGCTGGTCCTGGCTGGCAGTGCAGGAGGGGGCGGCGATGACGCGCGGAGGTCGCAGGTGTGGGATCCCGGCGCCAGCTGATGCGGGTGCGCGCGCAGCTGTTGTTTACGAGCCGGTAACTGTTTCGGAGCCGCAGCGCGCCCAGGCGGGCTCGGGCTGCCAGGAGGGCCGGCCGGACGCCAGAGCAGCAGTTACGTGACCTCGCCGCTCCCGGCCCCGGGTTCGGCGGGCTGTGCTAGCGCCGCCGCAGCCCCTCCCTTCCCTCCCCGCTTGTTCCTCATTCGAGGTTAACTGTCCTAAGAGAAGCCGGGAGCGGTCAAAGGGTGGAACCGTCCCCGCCGGTGCCGGGAGCCCCGCCCAGCCGCTGCGGCCGCCAGGGACTGTGCTGCTTGCGCGCATGCGCGCGCTCGCTGGAGTTACAGCGGGACCGGGCTGAGGGGCGGGGCCACGTCGAGGGCCCTGGGCACGACGGGAATTGTAATTGGATGTCTGGACCTGAGCTACCTGCGCTCCAGAAAACAAACCCTTTTCCTTCTTAGTCCTGCTTTCTTGCCCCTACCTACTCCGGAGGAATCTCAGGGAGTAGGCCCTGCCCCTTGTCCTCAGGGCCTCAAATACCCCCTCTTTAATAAGAGGGGCCCTGAAAATTCATGATTTTTTGGTTAATCCTAACCGGAGGATATTTTTCCATTGATTTTTAGAGTGGAAGGGAGGGGAGAGAATCATTGATGTGAGACACATGGATTGGTTGCTTCCCACACAGGCCACAGAACCCTGCCTGCAGCTGAGGCAAGTGTCCTTGACTGGAGCCCATGTTCTATCCACTGAGCCAAACCAGCTTGGGCCATGATTTTTTTAAATTATTTTAAATCACAAACCTCCCAATATCATATATGCAGGTATGACCCTTCCCTTAATGGAATTTTTATGTAGAAGTCCATTCTAAAGCATTGTGTCAGTGATTTTCAACTGGTGTGCTGTAAGAATTTTTAAAACCTCCAATATCTTACTATGTAGTCAGGGGCACTTACCTCTTTTCCCTTAGATTGTCAAATAAAAAAATTACAACAGATATCAGGTGTGAATGTATCAAGATTAACTTTTTTTGGTCAGATTGGCAAAAAATATATTTTTTTGGTGTGCCACAGAATTTTAGTAATTATTTTACATGTGTCCCATGAGATTAAAAAGGTTGAGCCCAACCGGTGTGCCTCAGTGGTTGAGCATCGACCTATGTACCAGAAGTTCACAGTTCGATTCCCAGTCAGGGCACATGCCTGGGTTTCAGGTTCGATCCCCAGTGTGGGGCGTGCAGGAGGCAGTTGATTCTCTCTCATCATTGATGTTTCTCTCTCCCTCTCCCTTCCTCTGAAATCAGTAAAAATATTTTTTAAAAAGGTTGAAAATCACTGCATTGTTTGCTCAAATTTATGCACTGTTACATATTCCCCCCTTTTCCTGTACTTTATGCTGTCTTTCACAATGTATACTGCTATTAACTCATGTTGTACATGTTAAATATGTAGTTTGTCAACTATACGTCAATAAAGTTGAAAAAAAAATGCTATATTCACTTTCTAGTCAGACTGAACATTCCATTAACGAAAACATCTTTATTTTAGACCTCAAGAAAATACTTTCCCTTGATCCCATTCCTAGTTTTTCCCTACTACTGCCACCAGAATGTTGTTCTTTGCTTGTTTATTTAATGCATGAATAGAGGTGTTCAATATATTTTGGCTCATCAATGTTTTGTTTGAAAGTTATTTCTTGTAGCTTTGATCAAGACATTTAAATTTAACAATCTGGGGCCCTGGCTTTGCCTGTGCCCTTGCTCTACACACGTGGAAATGTTTAAGCATCATCCTTAGCAACAGATCAGAACTGTAAGACCTGAGCCAGGAAATTCTCCTTTATCAAATGACAAGGTCCAAAATCTAACTAAAAAGATCCAGGTAACAAAATGAGAAACAATTCCCATTTGAAATGTAAATCTCCTCAAAGCTGGATGCTTTTATAAAGCTTGTGCCTATTGATTTTAACTTGAAGAAGCAAGAAATTGATCTCCCTGAAGGATTAGTTTTTTCTCAGGCAGGTCTGCTGTTCATTCAAATCTCAGAGACTTGAGTTGCTGGAGTTCTGCAACATCAAATTTTGTCTTATACCACAGAGTATTTTCATTCACTTATATATGTGAACACTGCCTAATACCAATATACTAAACCTTTTAAGACTTTTATTTCTGAGCACATCTCAGATGTTAATACCTAGAAGATGTCTTAAGGAAAAAGTCCTTGGTATAGTCAAACCAGTTTGCCTTTCTCTTCTACTTCAATTCAAAATATTGCCAGGTCAAAGTCTTTTCAGTTCCGTCTACACAGAACATAGCATGGGGGGAGAGGTGTGGGTAAATTATAAAGATACAATTACAGTCAACATTCAAAAAATGGGAGATTTCACTAACTGACAGGTGCTTAAGAAACTTCCATAGCAGATCTTTTTCCTATCCATTTGCATAATTTTAATATTTCTTCAATCATTATCCCTTTAATAGGACAGGATAACTCTTTAAAATCCGTCAGATCTATAGCCAAGAACCCTGTAAGTGAATAGACTAAGAAAAAATTGTTCAGCAGAAAACAAGTATTTCATTATTCCTGTAAGTTAAAGTAATTGATTTGAAAATCATGTCTTCCATTAACTTTGACCCAAGTTTAGACTGTTTTTCTCTCATTAGTCAACAATTATCCTGAATTTTTCTGCTGGGATGCTCAGACTTCAGATTTCAAGAGAAGCATATCTATCCCATTTCAGGGCCAATTTTAAATAAATCAAACTTGCACTGATTTAAGTTACATCTGCTTCTGGAGTCTAAAATTTTGATGCAATAAAAAAATAATGTGCAATTAGCACACAATCTCCACAAAGCAATTTTTAAATCTGTGGCATTAAGCAAACATTCAAATCCAATGTCAAAAGCCACAAATGAGAAGACTGGGAAATAAGAGGATTAACTTGACAAAGAGAGATAGACAAAAAAAAACCAGCTAGCATTTTTTGAATACCCATATTCAATATTTTGTCTTATCTTTCCTTTAATATAAAGTAATTGGACTAAAATTTCATGGTTGCTCCATTACAGCTGCTCCAAAACTCACCCAGTATTTTTGTTATTAACCCCGAACAGTAGCTTGAAAAACAAAATCTCTGCTTGAATCTCTTGTATCTCATCCTTTAAATTAAGATCTATGTAGTTCCACATAGCAGCCAGCTGCCAGAGAGAATATAAAATTAGGTGTCTACTATAAGAGGGCAATTCCTTGAAGAGAACTAAAAGCCTGGGAATATTACCAGAGGGGCAGTAAATATGCATAAATATTCACAACGGTTAGACAACACTGTAGGTAAATTAAGGTCCACCACTGATCCAAATCATTTTAGAGTTGGAAGAGACCTTAGGAATGATGAGAAAAATGGGACTAAACAGGTTAAGTGACGTTCTTAAAGTTATACAAAGAGGGGAAAAGCCTGGTCTCCTGACTTCCAATACACTGCCTTCCCTCTACAATATGGATATTACCTGTCAAGCAACTCTTCCATTTTGAGTCAAAATGTCACTTCAAGGGGCAAGAAATTACTTACATGACCCCAGGGGTATTGTTCAGTGAATGCCGACAATTATGTGAGTCTTTCTCAACCTTCCCTTCCCCAACACCCTCCTATCACTAACAGTACAGCACTACTCCAGCTACAGCAGTTTTTAAGATTTTCTTCCAAGTGTACCCCTGGGTTGCTTTTCCCTCTCACCTTCCTCGTGTTTTTAATTTTTTTTTAAACCACTCTTTTCCCCCCACACATGCAAAATAAGAGCTCTTTCAAATTATTTTAATAACGTGGCAGTCAAAACACGAAAAGCAGACTCAAACTTGTTTTCTTAAAGGGGGGGTGCTACCATGATTGCTTCCCACAAGCATGATCTAAGGTAATGACGACACCGATTCCAAAGAGCAAGGGTGGTAAGAAGGCCTCAAGGCTCACAGACTGAAAAGCTCGGTTTCGGAAAAGTCTCAGAGGGGTCGTAGGTGGCAGGAGAGACATGAAGTTTAAGGGACCTTCACAGTACAGGGCGCGGCTGCTGGGTCATCAGCACCTTGAAACGTTTCTTGATGGTGACTCGGTGTCGAGAGTATTTGTCGTCTGGGGAGAACCGAGCAGGATGGGCCGAGCAGGTCTGTTGTCCAATAGGATCAAACTTCTGCTCGAGGAAGAAAGAGAGGACATAATCTCAGTACAGGAGTGATGAGAAAACGCAATCACCGGCATCGTAAGAGACATGGAGGTTGGGATAGGGAAAGGGACCCGCGAAACAGAGTCAACAGGAAGACAGGACGCGCGAGTGGTCACAACAAGCAGTCCTACACCCCAGCTTCCACCACGCCAGGCTTCTGGACTGGCTAGTTTCCCTCACCCAGCTAGGCAACTCGGTGGCTAGTCTCAACCTCTCCTCCCACCTACAGTTCTCGCCAAGCCCACGTACACCTGTCCCCTCTCCTCACCTTCAGGGTATAAACCCGGTCTCCCTGTTCATTGAGGTAATACTGGAGAAACATGATCGCGCTGAAGCAGGAGGTCCCAATTCCGTCTGCACTTCTCGGTCTAGTGAGAGCCTCACGTGGTCGCCAACTTTCTTCCGGTATAGCCGGAAATCTCTCTCAAGGCATGCCGGGAAATGTAGTCAATTGTGCGCCTTTCTCCAGCGGGGCAGAAGGCGGCGCACTAGTGCAGGGCTTGGCCCAGTTGCAACCAAGTTGCAACCTTGCAGCCATTGGCGCCCATTTTGCAACCTTGTAGGTTTTTTTAAGACACGTGAAATGTGCCCAGTTGTGTGCCAGACATTTCTAGGCGTTAACAGGGGGATAGGGACAAATATGGGATGAACATTATTGAATAGAATCCTTTCTTTATCACAAAATGTACACCCATTTCATGGGCAGTGGGTTTCTAGTGCCTGGGAAAACAAATGGCGCCAGGATTCAGAATCCCTTTACCCTAGAGAAGAAAGAAAGATTTCTTTCCTCCCCTCTTTTATATCCGGTTCCACCAGCCCTATCTTAAAGTATTGGCGGTAAGAGTGCATGATGGGTATTCAATGTACAGCAAGGAGAGCGTGCAGTTGTCTTATGAAACTGGTGGAGTATGCTTTAGTGGTCGAACCAAGATTCAAACTGAGGCCTCTACCACGAATTCAGGGCTCTTTCTTATAGTGGTGAGTAACTAATAATAGCATAATAAGATCTACTTCCTAGGGGTATTTTGAATATTTTAAAGAACGTAGAAATTCTCTTATAGGGCTCTGGTTTAAAGAAATGAAAATTGGAACTCAGATAACATTACAAAGATGGCCGTTGCGGTATTATTTATAATCGCTGAAAATTAAAAAAACAAAAACAAAAAAAACAAAAAAAAATATAATCGCAAGAGCATTGGAATATATATTACTTTTATAATATATAAAACCTGAAAGCTCTTTTTAAAAAAAGGAATATAGTCATGTGTGAAAGAGTGATACAACCACAGGGTAATGAATTTTTGATTGAAGTTGGTGTTTCCAAAGTACTTGGTCCTGGGACGTGAATTTCAAAGGTTGCTGTTCGAGTGCTTGATGATATTGTTTAAGTGTTTGGAAAAGAAGCAGCAATCTATGTAACGTCCTGTTTCTGTTTTAGCTTTTTTTCTAAAATAGTCTTTCAATGATGATCAATTTAATTCAACACCTGATATATGTGTTCCTGAAAAACTTTACATTAAAATATCTGACTTGCGTTGTCATGAAAAAAAAAAAGGTGAATATAAATGTAATGATACAGGCACATTTACTTGTAGTGCATAAAAT
>NW_005871086.1:2445567-2448520 GCF_000147115.1 Myotis lucifugus | reverse complement strand
GGGGAGCCTCGAGGAGGAGCGGGAACTGGGTGGAGGTGGGCCAAGGGGGGAGGGGAAAAATGGAGGCATCTGCAATAGTGTCAACAAAAACATTTAAATAATAACAATTATTTAACAGCCCAGCCAGCGTGGCTCAGTGGTTGAGCGCCCACCTTTGGAGGTTCCATTTTGATTCCGGTCTGCGTTGCTGGCTTCATCCCCAGTAGGGGGAGCCGGGGAGGGGGAAGGGCGCAGGAGGCAGCCAATCAATGATTCTCTCTTATCATTGATGTTTCTCTTTCTCTCTCTCTCTCTCTCTCTCTCTCTCTCTCTCGTTTTCTCTCTGAAATCAATAAAAACATTTTTTAAAAAATGATTTAACAAAATATTTAAACAAAAAAAAATAACAGACAAAAGGACTTTTTGGTTTTGATATTTTAGGCTGAATGCCAGGTGTTGTTTTTTTTATAGTGTGGGGATTTTCTACCAAGGGTTAAGGTTGAGCCTTCTGTGGACTATAGAGCTGATGGTAGTGGATTGTTTGGGAACTGCAGGACAGCTTCCCAAGGAAATGACATGCACACAGCAGCCAAACACTCTGGATCTTTCCAGACAATCTTAATTTCAGATATTCCATTCCCTCTGGAATGTATTTTGAGTTGGTTCAGAAAATATAGCCAGCCCTAACTGGTTTGGCTCAGTGGATAGAGCGTCGGCCTGTGGACTGAAGGGTCCCAGGTTTGATTCTGGTCAAGGGCATGTACCTTAGTTGCGGGCACATCCCCAGTGCGGGTGTGTGCAGGAGGCAGCTGATCGATGTTTCTCTCTCATCGATGTTTCTAACTCTCTATCCCTCTCCCTTCCTTCTGTAAAAATCAATAAAAATATTTTTTAAAAAAGAAAATATAGCCAACACTGAATTAAATCAAGGGTCTGCCACAACCTGCTATTGATAGGAAGTCAGTTACAGAACTGGGTGAGATTGAAGGGCACAAAACTAAATATACTGATGAACAATTGTATAGGGAACACAGATGTAAAATATAATGTTGGGACTCTGAGAAAAAGTTACAGTTTGCCCTAAAGAGGCACACAACAATTGTGTTGCCAAACTCTGGTTCGGAAGGAATTCCTAGTTACTGCCAATTTACGAGAGCCCCTTGTGGAATATCTCCCCTCCCCCACTATAGAATGCCTTAAGTCCTAGATTCTAGTTCTGTTTTGATTTTATCTGTACCCTTCCCTCCTTGGATCCCTGTGTATCTACTGGAGCTAGGTTATTCTCTGGGGCCTGGACCTGACTTTCTCATTCTGGAGGCTTCTTCTAGACAGCCAGGGGTAGTGCCCAAACCTGAGAGGATGACTTCAGATGGAGGCAACTCTGCAGGTGTGTGTGTTGAGGGGTGGGGGATGGGTCTCCTTGGAGATTCAAATTTGATACTTTATCTGGGGATGAGCACTTGGATTGACCTAGAGGTATGTGAGAGCACTAGACCCCGCCAAAAGCATCACACTTGGGGAAGCTAGGGAAGGAGACTGTGCCATTAAGACTGGGGGTTGGGGAAGGCAGAGGCCCTTTTGGGAGGTAGATCAAAGCAGCTCAGAGCGTGCTGATGTATAGAGAAGGGATGGCAGTTAGCAACTTGCTACTCTGGAAGAGGGACCCCTTCAACACGTGTTGGTGTGGCAGGGACAGGGGGTATGTATGTATGTGTGACACAGAGATGGTTCAAGGGAAGACCCAAGTTCCTGTGTCTTCCTTAGGTAATTGGAGCTTGATCCAGAATTTTGCCATGAGAGAATTGAGCTGGGGTCACTCTCAATGTGTTGGGGGGTGGGGTGGGATGGAGGCCCCCCTAAAAAGCTGTTCAGTGGAGTTATCTGTTGCCAAGTCAGTAGAGAAATGCCCTCCTGAAAGCTAGACTGGAAGGTACTATAACCTCTGCTCGGAGTCTCCTGGCTCCTTCCAGCCCCGGAGATGCTTCTCTTTCAGTTCAGGGAGCAGTTTTCCTTGATTCCCCCAGGGCCAGGACGAGAACCGGGGCTTCCCTGAGAAGCTCTAATTTTTCTACTTTTTGTGGAACTCAGGCCGTCAGACCCATTTCATTGTGTCTACACCCCTGGCCCTCTGCTCTATGGTTGAGATGATGAGTTTGCTCATATTTCCTGTCTCCTTCATGGGCAGGAAGTAGACACTGAATATTGTCAGTTTGCCAGTGAATTGTATCTAATAAAGAGGGAATATGCTAATTGACCTTCACACCATTGCAAAGGTGGTGGCGCCCACAGCCAATAAGGAGGAGATATGCTAATTGACTGTCCCACCCTCAAAGATGGAGGTGCCCACAGCCACAAGATGACAGTGCCCAGTCTCCTCAGCCCCGCCGGGGTGGCAGGTGCTCGGCAAGGCCCAGGCTCGCCCCAGGTGGGCCCGGCCCTCCGTGTGCCTGCCTCCAGAGTCCTCCAGCCCCCTCAGCCCTCCAGCCGCCCAGGGCCGACCTGAGGCGCAGGCAAGCCTTGGATGGCAGCTGCCCAGCCGCCCAGGGCTGCCTGAGGCTCAGGTAACCAGGGCCGGCCGAGGCTTGTGCTGCTGGCAGTGGCAGCAGCAGAGGTGTGATGGGGGCATCGCCGTCCCCTGATCACCGGGTCGCCTCCCCTCCCTGAGGGCTCCCGGACTGAGAGAGGGGGCAGGCCGGGCTGAGGGACCCCCCCCGCCTCCAATGCATGAATTTTCATGCACCAGGCCTCTAGTATTCTTTATAAAAAGGGGAGGAAAGTAGCATGAAATTAGGCAGATGATCTATTATTATAAAAAGTCCTAGGAGACACATGTCCTGATTCATTAAGTAATGTTTTCATGTATTTATCCTTGGTCTCTTAGAGCCCACATAACTCTTTCTTAGCAGGTACTCTTTCAGACTTCATTGTCAGTCCCTTGTTCTTGGTGGATCCTAAATTCTGATAGCAGCTCCAA
>NW_005871086.1:2411142-2424274 GCF_000147115.1 Myotis lucifugus | reverse complement strand
CCTCCGGCCATTGTTCCGCGGCGGCCGGATGCTGGGGCGCGGCTCCCGCCTGCGGATGCCGCGGGTCCGACTCTCCGGGCCGGCCTCTCCGACGATCTGGCCGCCGCCTCCCCGCTGGCCTCCGGCTGCGAGCGGGTTTGGGATTTCGAGGTGGGCGTGGAGCCGAGATCGCGCTCCGACTGGGCTCGCGGGTCGAGGTCACCCTGCGGGCGCAGGTTGGGGTGGAGACCTCGGGCGGATGGGGATGGGGATGGGGATGGGAGGGCGGGTGCGCTGTGCGCGGAGGCCAGCAGCTCGGGGGCGAGGCGGGGTCCAACTCTCCGGCTCCCGGCAGCTGCTTCACCTCGGAAGCCGACCACCTCTCCTTCCTGGGCCGGGCGAGGACTGGAGGCGCTCCCGACCTCCGGCGGCCGCGGCGTGCCTCACTCCTCTGCATCCTCACACCTCCCCGCATCCACTTCCTGCCAGTGTGCAAGGCATGCTCACCTGTTCTGGTGTGAGGGCTCCTGGACTCCGTGAGTCGCCAGCTACCCTCCAGACGCTGGCCCACGTGCTTCCCAGGAGCCTACAAGCCCAGGGTGAGGAGGGCGGTGGGTCCCGGGAAAGCTGGGATGACTCCAGGGGCCACAGTTTTTCTTCTAGTGTCTCTTTTCTATTGCTGTCTCCCTCTCTCCACTCTGTAAGAGGACAAATACCCTCCACCCCCAAACTACAGACTATCCGAGAAAACTCATAAACTGGTCAGCCACTGTTTGCCAGGGGATGGTGAGATCAGGGAAGTGGGTGGACTTTGAGACCCACAGCCCATAACACAATCAGAAAGATAATACCTTGACAAAAAGGAATAAGAGCTTCATGGCGTGTGGAAAGAAGCTGCCTTCGGTTCACCTTGTTTTATTTCTCTCTTCTGCAACCCTGTCAATCACCACTTTGTGAGGGTAGTGAGGACAATGGCAGATTAATGGGCAGCAGGGTCATTGGGTGCCTCATTCTTTGTGAGAATGCCTTACGAATTAACACTCTCTTTGTATTCCTCTGGGTGTTTCTGAATGTGACACCTCTGACTGCTGGAGCCATTTTGCAATTACCCTGAGGATCTGCAATCACTAGGGTAGCGAAGTGGTGAGATGCAAGAGTCTGGATCTTTGATGACAGAAAGGAGCCTCTGATCAAACCAATCTGAAGTACTTCTGGATTTCCTGTTATATGAGAAAATAAATTTTCTTGCTTGGTAAGCCAGTTTGAGTCAGGGACATGTTCTTTTCTGGTGGCTTGACTAGGGACGGATCTGCTTGCAAATTTTCTTAGTTGTTGGCAGAATTCATTTCCTTGAGGCTATAGAATTCATGGCAGCTTGATTCTTACAGAGAGCATGGCTGTCTTGAGTCTCTGACATTCAGACTTTCTTTTAAAGTTCTCACCTGATTAGGTCAGGCCCACCCAGGGTAATAATGCTGTTGATTTGTTTTAGGCAGCAGGAATGGCACCAAGTGTTAGACCCATGGGGTCAGACTGGACCTGGGTTCAGCAACCTTGGTACTTGAGTTCTAGGTAGGAGAGAATTCAGAGCCAAGACTCAAACTGTAAGAGAACATTTATTTGGAAAATCATAGAGGTAGAGTAAGTGATTTGTAGAAAAAAAATGGGCTTGGGAAACAAGTTAAAGGGGTAAGGGAAGGATCCTTGAAGCTTAAAAGTGAGGGGAGAAAAAGTGATGGGCCAGGTACAGAAGGTCACCAGAGTGGAAAGTCACAGGTGCCTAGCAAAGGATAAATGTAGGGTGGGACCTCATCCCCAGGGTGACCTGTCCTTCCTTAGCATATGGCTGCTCATGACCTCCTGAACTTTCCTCTCTAGAGATAACATCTAGGCCTCAGCCCCAGGCCCAGAACAGCAGCAAAACCAGACAAGTGACCCCGTGGCTGACCTCATGACTAGCTGCATTGAATAATGACCTCCTGCCCTGCCACCAACCAGTCAATCGGGAGGAGACCTAGACCCTGAAAGGACACATCTAGAAAGCTGCTGAATGTGCTATTGAGATTTCCTCCTGGGACCTCCCCTGAAATCTTCACCCTTAAAACCCTTAGGATGGAGGACCCATTTCATTCTCCCTCGCCTCCCAGGAGCATGCCCTTCCCTTCCCTCTCCCCTTCTCTCCCTTACCCCGAGGTGTGTCACCTTTACCTTCCTCACTTTTAAGCTCCAAGGGCCCTTCCTTCTATAACTTGTTTTCTAAGCTCATTTCTTCTACAGATTACTTATTCTACCTCTGTGATTTTCCAAATAAACATTCTCTTATAGTTTGAGTCTTGACAATTCTTTTCTAGCCAGAATTCAAGTACCGAGGTTGCTAAACCTAGGTCCGGTCTGACCCCATGGGTCTAACACCTGGAGCTGGTCTGCCACCTACAACACGTCCACTATAGATACTGACTTAGGGTCCAGAATGAAGATTGTTTTCCCATTGAGGAGAAGTACACTCATTTTTCCCGAGTCAAGGTAAAATTCTTCTCTTGTTCAGAGTTTATTGTTTAACCATTTCACACTCACAATGACATGAGTTTTTCTGAAATGTAGATAGGAGCAAAGGGTCTTGGAGTATAACAAAGGGAACAACTGTAGTATAACAAAGGTAGATCATGATATCTCAAGAAAGACTTTCCTAAAGAGGGTCATTTGAATTAGTTCTTGAATGAAAAAGTAGTTGTAAAGAAGTTGGGGAGGAACAAATTAGAAGAAATAGGAACACTTAGTCACACCGATAGGAGAAAGTTAATGAGGGTATGAGTGCACCCATATGGTCAAGGTGCTGGGAAGAGAATGATATATTAGATAGGGGAAGAGATTGAGGGATATTGTGCAAAATCTTTAAAGTGTCCTAAATAAGTTATACTTGTCTCTAACTCTAGAAAAGAGTAAGCCAAAGTCAAAGATATAGCTGTGTTCTGTGAAAGTATGGTAAAATGTGTAATCATACATTGTGTGGTTGTGAGATAATGTGAACTCTATTATTTATTCAGCTTGCAGATAATATTTGGGGTTTATGCAGATTTCTAGACTCCTTGGAGTTACTCCATGCAGTAGTATACTTCAAATATTTGACCCCCCGGGTGGGGCCCTTATGCTAGCATTAGTGCCCCTATAAGAGAGGTCAAAGGGCTTGTCTCTTTTGGACAGGGTAGCATACAGTGAGAGGCTGCCATCTGCAAGCCAGGAAGACGCCCTCACTATAAATAGATCATGACCTCAGGCTTTCAGCATTCAGAATTGTGAGAAAATACATTTTGATTTCTTAGGTCACCCATGGTATTTTGTTATGACAGCCCAAGCTAAGACACTATCCCTATGCTGTCATTGTTTATTTTAAAAGTACTATTTAAACATAGGCATATGGAGTACCCCAGAGTTTGGAGACAGGAAGGATGCAAATTATCTGGAATGATTTCAGACCGTTGCAAACTTACTTTCAAAATGAATGGGGATAGCTACTGAATCTGCTTGTGTCTAGGGGCGGTTGTATAACAGAATTCTTTGAGTTAAATTCCATGTAGAATATGATGTTTGCTAAAAGGTGTGTAATAAAAAGATACAACTTGATGCTTAAATAAATGTTATAAAAACTCAAAAGTAACCATAGCAATTGTCTAAAACTTGGACTCAGGATATATTTTTGGAGAAGTGTTTTATCACTGACATTATTCAGAATTGCTGGTGCGTCGTGATAATTAACTGCTGACTGATTGTTATAAAGTTTTATTATTTTTATATTCTCTACAGACAATACACACTCTTACTGTCTGCACCTGAGACTGATCCCCTCCATCAACCTGCCCTTGGTACCCTATTGACTTCATGATCTCTTAGATGCTTGATAACCACTGGTTTAACTTGCAAGGCTAGGAAGATTTTGGGTTGACGTGATATAAACATATTCATTGGGAGGCACCAGCCAGATCCAGGTGGCATCATCTAGTAGGATTTTAAAATGGATCTGGGACTTGGGATGGAGATAAAGGTTTTGGAGATGCCTAAGCATATAGTAGAAAAATCAAAATCAGGAGTGTGTTTCCCATATACTTTTGGGATCAGATGTATTTTTATTTGTTTCAGAGGTACAGTAAGTTGGGAGGGAATTCTGACAAGACATCTTGTCTGCTTTCAATTTAATTAACAAATATTTATTATGCAACATATATGTACCAGACACTAGGCTCAGGCTGGGACTATACATACATACATGGGTGAGTTGGACATAGTCTATTGTGGTTGTGAAACTTGAATTCCAGCTTTCTCATCCCATCTTATTCTTGAGTCAGGATTTATATTGAACCGTTTTTTTGAAATCTCAATAAGCAAGAAGCTCTTTTAATACTAAGCCAGATTATTTTTTCTTTTTTAAAAATATTTTATTTTCTAAGTAACTTGCCATGAACACAAATGTACTTTTGTAAAGATATGGAAATAATTTTTAAAAATCAGTAATGGCCCAGCTGGTGTGGCTCAGTGGTTGAGCATTGACCTATGGACCAGGAGGTCACGGTTTGATTCCCAGGTTGTGGGCTCAGTCCCCAGTGTGAGGCGTGCAGTAGGCAGCTGATAAATGATTCTCTCTCATCATTGATGTTTCTGTCTCTCCCTCTCCCTTTTTGAAATCAATAAAAAATACATATTTTAAAAAAGTAATGGACAGCTAAATTGCTAAATAACAGCAACAAGAAAACATTTCAAGAACTTGGCAAAGGGTGCATGTTTGTTTCTAATTTATTTAATTTAGCTTTGTTCCCTTTATATATTTTTTATTTTTATTTGTATAATAGAAGATCCCTGAAAGGCATAGCTAAATTGTGTGTGTGCTCCTAAAAACAAGACAACAGGCTCAAAATGGAGAGAGTTACACTATGACCCCCATCACCAAACCAAGACTTAATTATAGTTTTGGTTCTCCCCAAATGGAATCTTAAACCAATTCATCAAGAATTATCTAATCAGGGGCAGGTTGGGAGGTGGTGGTGGTTGTGGCCGTGACTGTGATGGTAGCAGTGACATGGTGGTTGGTGGCTGACCTGTTCTGGTGTTCGGTGGGGTTTCTGGATGTTGGTTTTGCTGCTGCTTCTGAGCCTCCCAGCCTCCCCAGCTCTCTCAGCCCTGGACACCCCTGGCAGCAGAGTCAGCCTACCACCCTCTGTTCTTTCCGAGAAACGCCACTGATAGCTCCTTTCCTCATGTACCTGGCATAAGATAGTTACATAGATTGTGTCATTTAATCCCCTCTGCAACTGAGACAATGACATAGAGAAGGTAAGGAACTTGCTTAAAGTCACAGATCCAAAATGTACTAGAGCTTGAAGTTGATTGCAGGCTGCCCACTTCCCTTCCATCTTGCCCATCACCAAATTGAATGTCTGGCCAAGTGCCATATGCTCTACCAACGTTTCCACTATTTCTTAAACCCTGGGAGGGCAATATTAATTATTTCTACATCTGAGAATTCCAACTGACTTGCACAAGAATACCAGCCCCACCTTGTCTGATGGCAAACCCTGGAAATTTACAATATCACATGAGGCCTCTGTGTTGCTGTACACCACCCCGTTTTTTGTTTGTTTCTAAACAGCTTTATTGATGTGAACCCTGAGAAGAAATATATTTGCCAAAGAGTGTGTTTTAACTGGGCCCAACTTCGTAACGGGGGTCTATGGCTGTTGCTAACTGAGGCCTCTCACGTACTTTGCATTTCAGGAAAAGTCACGAGCTATGCTGTCAGCCTCCTGCACTGTGCTGTGCCACCTCACTCAACCCTTAGTAGGGAGTTCCTGGTTTCATCTTTTCACCAGATCCTTTTTTCAGGAGCTAACAGGTTGGACTGCTCTTCAGTACAGAAAGCACACACTTGATGTCTTCATTCTGGGTTCACCAAGAAAGTCTTGGGAGAGAGATGAGCTTGCGGGGGGTGGGGGGGGGGAATCACAAACTTTAACATATTCAAGAATATTCAAGATAGACTTGAAATGAGAAAAAAAGTTTTAGGAAGGGAACTTACTGCATAAAGGCATGTGTGAGCAAGGGAGAAGGGGTTCTGAGTGTACCACAGTGCTGAATGTACCTATGTTTAATCAATGTTTTCTGGTGTTTAGATTCTCAGACCTTTTAAAAAATTTTATTGATTGATTTTAGAGAGGAAAGAAGAGAGAGAAACATGGATTTGTTGTTCCACTTATTTATGCATTCATTAGTTGATTCTTTTTTTTCTTTCATTCTTTTTTTTATATTTGACAGTACTACAGATGTCCCCCAACTTCCCCCCATTAGACTCCCATTGATTGATTCTTATATGTGCCCTGACTGGGGATCAAGCCCACAACTGTGGTGCATTGTGATGATGCTCTAACCAACTGAACTACTGGGCCCTGTGAGAGTCTCAGATTTTTTTTTTAAATTGAGTTGAAAGAGAGAGAGAGGGAGAGAGAGAGAGAGAGAGAGAGAGAGAGAGAGAGAGGCACCGAAATGAGTGAGAAACATCAATTTTTATCCTCCCATACATGCCCAGACCTGAGAATCGAACTCGAAACCTAGGTATGTGTCCTGGACACTCGATCATTGTCACTATTTTTAATTTTATCTTTAATTTTTAATTTAATATTTTTGTTGTTGTTGTTAATCCTTACCCAAGGATATTTTTTTCATTGATTTTTAGAGAAAGTGGAAGGTAGGAGAGAGACAGAGAGAGAAATATGGATGTGAGAGAGACACATTGATTGGTTGCCTTCCACACAAGTCCCAATTGGGGCCAGGCATACCTGCTACCGAGGTATGTGCCCTTTTACCGGAATTGAACCTGGGACCCTTCAGTCCGTGGGCTGATGCCCTATCCACTGAGCCAAACCGGCTAGAGCTCTCATTTTAATCTTAATTTGCATTTCTCTAATGGCTAGTGATGTTGCACATTTTTTCTGTCATTGGTTTTTAATCTTTCTTTAAAGACTTTTTTCTCCTGACCCGTGATAGCCAACTGAGTCCACATGTTAATGATCATGCTTGGTCCTAATTAATATCTTTCCTCCCTTTACTCTCTGTGGGAGGGTTTTTTTGTTTTTTGTAAAAGTCTCTGTGTTCCCTGGTGCGCTAGCATTGCCTGGAGTGAACACTGATAAGGCTGTTTATGACAGTATTTTCTGAATAGAAGCCCTGTGTTTGGAGTCCCTGCCTCCAGGTCACAAAAATGTTATAGTGAAGCTGTTTGTTCCTTCATGTTCTGAATACATTATCTCTAGATATTTTTTACTCTAAACTGGGTTTTGTACTTTATTTTATATTTAGGGCACAGATTAGCCTCGGTCAGGAGCTCTGTAATGTAATACTTTGCAGTTAGACTCTAGTATCAGATCAATATGGATTTTAATTCCTGGTTTTAACACTAATGAACTGTGACCTTGTGAGGCAGGATAGTAAGAAGCTAGGGAAATTCCTTGACAAGTAAAATAAGGAAAACTGAGACAAAATAATTAGATAAGGTCAAACAGTTTATTAAAAAAAAAATAGGCCCCTGGTGAGGTTGAAATGGCCCTGGTGAGGTTGACACGGCCCCTGTGAGGTTGGGATGGCCCCTGTGAGGCTGAAACGGCCCCAGTGAGGCTGAAACGGCCCCGCTAAGGTTGGAACGGCCGTGGTGAGGTTGGGACAGCCCTGGTGAGGTTGGGACGGCCCCGGTGAGGTTTGGACGGCCCCTGTGAGGCTAGGACAGCCCCGGTGAGGCTGAGACGGCCCCTTTGAGGTCGAAATGGCCCCGGTGAGGTCAAAACGTCCCCGGTGAGGTCGAGACGTCCCCGGTGAGGTCGAGACAGCCCCGGTGAGGTTGAGACGGCCCCGGTGAGGTTGAGACGGCCCCGGTGAGGCTGCAACGGCCCCTGTGAGGCTGCGACGGCCCCTGGGAAGCCGAGAAAAATATCATATGATCTCACTCATTTATGGATAATAAAGACCATTATAAACTGATGAACAAAGATAGATGCAAAGGCAGAGCAGCATTGAACAGACTGTCAAACTACAGTGGGAAGCCTGGGGAGGGTTGGGGGGGGGGTAAGAGATCAACCGAAGGACTTGTATGCATGCATATAAGAATAACCAATAGACACAAGACACTGGGGGGTAGGGGAGGACAGGGGGATGTCAAGGGGGGGGGGAAGGAGACATGTGTAATACTCTTTGTAATACTTTAAGAAATAAAACAAAATTAAAATATATATACACACACACATACATATATACATCCTATCTAATAAAGAGGGAATATGCTAATTGACCACCACACCCTCACAAGATGGCAGTGCCCGCAGCCAATAAAGAGGGAATATGCTAATGGACTGTCATGCCCTCACAAAAGATGGCGGCACCCAGTACCCTCAGCCCTGTCGGGGGTGGTAGGTGCCATGCGCCTCATCCAGCTGGAGTCCCCCAATCCCCTCAGTCCCGCCTCATCCAGCCAGAGTCCCCCAGTCCCCTCAGTCCTGCAGGGGAGGGCAGTTGGAGGCAATTGGGCTGGCAGGGGAGGGCAGTTGGGGATGATCATGCTGGCAGGGGAGCAGTTAGGCATCAATCAGGGTGGCAGGGGAGCTGTTAGGGTGCTATCACGCTGGCAGGCAGAGTGGATAGGGGCAATCAGCCAGGCGGGCAGGTGAGTGGTTAAGAGCCAGCAGTCCTGGATTGTGAGATCGGGCCTGTGGGATCAGGCCTGAACTGGCAGTCAGACATCCCCCAAGGGGTCCCAGATTGGAGAGGGAGCAGGCTGGGCTGAGGGACCCCCCTCCCTACCATGCATGAATTTCATGTACTGGGTCTCTAATATATATAAAAATATAAATTTCAGAGAGGAAGGGAGAGAGAGAGATAGAAACATCAATGATGAGAGAGATTCATTGATTGGCTGCCTCCTGCATGCCCCACACTGGGGATCAAATCTGCAACCCAGGAATGTGCCCTCACCGAATATCGAACTGTGTCCTCCTGGTTCATAGGTTGACGCTCAACCACTGAGCCACACTGACTGGGCAAGGCCAAACAATTTCAACAATTTACAGCCAGCTAATAAATAACAAGGTTTTATCTTCCCTAACCAAGGACATTTAGGAAAATATGGTTTACACATTCCAGACTGTCCCAGGGCAGACTGACCTTAGTCACAGTGTCTCTTAAATAAAGTTCTGTAAAAATAAAACTGCCAGAAAATAACCTTGGCCCCTCTATACACACATTTTGATGAGTCAACATATTGAAGGACATACCTGAAAAGCTAATGAATAATTCTGTTGAGACCCTCCCCAGAGACCTCCCCTAGGATTCTGGCCAGCCAAAGGAAGATAAAAAGCCTCAAGACATGGCACACTTTTGCTAGAGTATGTCCATGCCTTGTATCGCTGCTGTTTTTCTCCTAAACTCTAAGGAACTCCATGAGATTTGCAACCAGGGAAGCAATGGGCAGTGGCAGCTTGTCCTGGGCTTACCCCCTGAACTCCAAGGTCCACTTTTTTCTCTGACTTTCTCCCTCCTGTTGCTTCTTCTACCTGAAGCCCTTCCTTTGTTTCACTGTCCCCAGCTTTAATAATTATACTCTCAAAATCACCTGGACTCATGAAATCTTTCCTACACTATGTCAAGAACCCACACCTAACCAGCGGGCCCTAGGCAGACCTGCCCAGGGCCCAGACCCTGTCCAGTAACACTTGGACGAGTTATTTAAGCTCTGTAAGTATTAGTTTTCTCATATACAAGATGAGGATAATAATGACAGTTGCCTTATAGGGCTTTTGAGAAAATTATCTGTGTTTCAGTTATCTATTGCTGTGTTACATGTCATCCTAAAACTTCAGTTATCTATTGCTGTGTTACATGTCATTCAAACAAGAATTATTCCTCATGAACCCTGGCAGGTATGGCTCCATTGTTTGGAGCATTGTCCATACATGAAAAGGTGGTGATTTCAATTCCTGGTCAAGGCACATACCCAGGTTGGGGGTTTGATACCCACGTTGGAGGTTCAATCCCTAGTTGGGGTGGATACAGGAGGCAACCGATGGATGTTTCTCTCTCACATTGATGTTTTTCTCTTTCCTTTTCTCTCTCAAATAAATGAAAACCATATCCTCAGATAATTATTCCTCATAATTCTGTAGGTTGATTGGTGCTATGTTTGTATTCTTCCCAAAACTCATATGTTGAAATCTAACCCACAATGTGATAGTAGTAGGAGGTAGGGCCTTTGGGAGGTGATTAGGAAATGAGGGTTGAGCCCTCATGAATGGGATTAGTGCTGTTATAAAAGAGACCCTGGAGAGCTCCACTGCGCCTTCCAACCTGTGAGATGTCCATCTATGATCCAGGAAGACAGTGCATAACAAACCATCTCAAATCTGAGAAGCTTAAAACAATGGTATATTTTGCTCATGATTCAGAGGGTTGGCAATTTCACTTGAGTTAAGAGGGTGATTCTCCTGGCTTCAGCTGGACTTCCTCATGCATCTGTGGTCAGCTGTGGATTGGTTAGGTGGCTTTGCTCCTGGGTGTTGACTCTATTGCCTGTGGCACCTTGAATCTCCTAGGCAGGCTAGCCTGTGTTTATTTTCATGACCCCAGTAGGGTTCCAAGACAGGAAGTGGAAGTGAGTGTGAGGTCTTAGCTAGGAACTGATATATTGTCAGTTCTTCCACATTCCATAGGTCAAAACAAATCACAAGGCCTGTTAAGATTCATGGGGAAAAAAATTTCATCTCTTGATGAAGGAGCTACAGAATCACACTGCAAGAGGCATGGCTACAGGGGAGAAGAACTGGGCCCATTTGTTACAATCAATCTATCATAGGTGTCATGTTTACTACTAATCTCTCCTAATGATTTTGGCATTCATTATTCCCATTTGAATCAATGATCAATTGTGTTGACAAAAGGGTGATTTCCTTCTTTAAAAAAATATTTACAAATTTTTATTGATTTTTTGAGAGAGAGGCAAGGAGAGGGAGAGAGAGAGAAAAACATACATCAATCGGCTGCCTCCTGCACGCTCCCGACCAGGGATGGAGCCCACAACTGGCCATGTGCCCTGACCAGTAATTGAACTGGCAACCTTTTGGTACATCGAATGATGCCCAACCAATTGAGCCAGGGCACAAAAGGATGACTTCTTAATTCAATAATTTCTTCTATATTTTCTAGCTAACATTTATCTGTAAAGAGGGCCTTCCTTTATTTTCCTTTTCTCTCTTTTTTAGTATTATTATGGGCAACATTGTAATAATCATATAGGAAATAAATGCTCATAACATTCAGACAATACAGATATATGCGAAATAGGAAGCAAAAACTGTCAGCAGTCCTACTTTCTTAGGGGAACCCATTGTTACAATTTTGTATATATTCTCTCATATATAAAAATACAGTTTTATATATATGTGAAACAAAAATGGGATTTTTACATAACACTCAGATTTCAGAGGTTTTGAAATATCAAAATACAGATCTTACATTAATAAAAATACTAACATTTCAAAACAGAATGAAGTGGCAAAATGCTTTCCCCAGAACTTGTTCTTACATTCTTAATTTTTCTTAGAAATATGTATTGTAAATCCAGCATCACCAAGCACCATATTTACATCTAATTAGCTACCAAGTTCTATTCAAATCTCGTCATTATCCTTGGATTGCAGTATATCAGTCTCAATTGGAATCACTAGCCAATCTGCTCACTCCCATCATCCTCAACTTCACCTCCCGCCACTTACTCTTTCTGCCTCAGTCATGTCAGATTTCCTTCAGTTCCATGAACTCACCACACTTTTCATGCTGCCTGGCCTTTGAACATGAGGTTCCTTCTCTGAAACACTCCCTCCTTGTGCCTTCCCCCTAACGCTGACTATGCCTCACTACATCCTACTCTCCCTGCAGCCCTGGCTTAGACACTGCTTCCTCAGGGGGCCTTCTCTGACTCCTAAGCTGGTAATTGGCCCCCGTTTCGTGTCCTCTGGTGCCTGAAATAATTTAGTGTTTCTATTCATTGTTAGACTATATATAGGTGCCAAGAAGGCACAATAATGGTGTCTCTGTTGTCCATCACTGTATCCTCAGGGCTGGCATAGTATTGGGCACATCATAGGTACTCAATAAATGTCTATTAAATGGGAAAAAATAGAATGATGTTCTGGAATACTGGAAACTAGTATCACAACCTTTGTTTTTTCAACCATTTCTCCTCTTTCTAGACTTTCAGTTCCTGAACCCACTATAGGGAACCTACCTTATCAATGCTCTGCCTAGATCCTATCGGTTCTCTTAGTAAGACATTTCTGTGCTTCTTAATGACCAGCACCTGCAACTCTCTGAGGAGGATAGCCCTTGGGCTACTAGAACTGCTCCCCCCCTCAAAGCCTTATTAAGATATAATTGACAAATAAAAATCCTATATATTTAGGGTGTACAATGTAATGATTTTATATACGTATACATTGGGAAAGATTACCCCAATCAAGTTAATCAATCCATTCACCAACTCAAAAAGTTAGCTTTTCTTTTTTCGTTTTTTCTTCCTCTCTCCCTCCTTCCCTCCCTCCCTCTCTTCCTTCCTTCCTTCCTTCCTTTTTTTTTAAAAATTTTTTTATTGATTAAGGTATTACAGATGTGTCTTTATCCCCCCATTGTCCCCTCATCCCCCCAGTCTTGCCCTCACCCTCACCTCCTGTTGTCTGCATCCTCTTTCTTTCTTTCTTTCTTTCTTTCTTTCTTTCTTTCTTTCTTGCTTTCTTGCTTTCTTGCTTTCTTGCTTTCTTGCTTTCTTGCTTTCTTGCTTTCTTGCTTTCTTGCTTTCTTGCTTTCTTGCTTTCTTTTGTGTGTTGGTAAGAACACTTAAGATTTCCTTTCTTAGCAAATTTCAAGTATATAATACAGTACTGTTAACTGTACATTATATCCCAAGAACTTACTCATCTTATCAGTGAAAGTTTGTACCCTTTTACCAGCATCTCCCCATCTCCCCTAGCCCCCAACCTCTAGCAATCACTGTTCTATTCTCCGCGCTTACGTGAGTTCAACTTTTAAAGATTACACATATAAGTGACCGCTTTATGTTATATTTGCTTTCTGTGTC
>NW_005871086.1:2394626-2396467 GCF_000147115.1 Myotis lucifugus | reverse complement strand
GCTCCCCATCATGTCCATTCTCAACACACCTGCACTGCTACAGACTGAATGTTTGTTCCCCCTAATTCATATGTTAAAGTCTTAACCCCAAATATGATAGCATTAGGAAGTGGGGCCTTCAGGAGATGATTTCGACACGAGGGCATAGAACTCATGAACGGGATTAATGCCCTTATAAAAGAGATCCCAGAAACCTCTCTAGACCCTTCTATCCTGTGAGGACATAGCAAGAAAACCACTGTCTATGAACCAGGAAGAGACCCTTGCCAGACACCAACTGTGCCAGTGCCTTGATCTTGAACTTCATAGCCTGAAAAACAAAAGTTTGTTGTTTAAGCCACCCTGTCTATTGTACTGTATTTTTGTTATAGCAGCCTGACTGGACTAAGGCATGCATCCATATGTGTGCATATGCACATAGACTCACATACAGAAAGTGAGGATATACTGTTTAAAAATCTCTCTAGTAGAAGAATGATATTATGGCACTGACAAGAGGATTGGAGGGAGAAGTTCTAAACCATAACTGGTAGAGGTCAATGAGGAATAGGAAATAAAACAGGCAAGTGGGGAGAAAAGAGAAACATGAGATGATGAAGAAACGTTATGAGAGGATATGAATGTACATAGGAGGAAGGAAAGAGCAGAATCGAGGTATAGATGGGGTCCAGTGGAACATGTACAGAGAAACCTGTGTGCCTTACTTTGCTACAAAGTAAGGACTCCATTTTAAATCTTACCCATTGGACTACAACTACCAAAGGAACATAAGGCATTTTAATTCATCTGCAAGACTATTTTAGCGGTTAATGAGAAAAGTGAGTGAGACACTAGGTTGGCCTTTAATGTTACAGCAGGGTTCAAGACACAAACAGCCATTCTCAGCCATACAAGCCTTTAGAATAGATGATATTGGGGATTTTGAAAAAGGCTTGAAGGTATGTACCCAGGAGAGGGAATTAAGACTGGAAAAGGCTGTTTATAAAAAATTTAGAGCGATGTTTAGGGAATGAATGGGGGTTGGGGGGGAGAGAAGGGAGATAGCTGTAATACTTTCAACAATAAAGATACATTAAAATTTTTAAAAATAAATTTTTTTTTTTTTTTCCAGAAATTTTTTAATCTTTATTGTTGAAAGTATTACATATGTCCCCTTTTTTCTCCCATTGACCCCCCATAGCCCGCCCTGCCCCCAGCCACAGGCCACAGGCCACAGGCCTCCACCAACCTATTGTCTGTCCCTGGCTTATCCAGGACACTGGTGTTTTTTATTTTTTTAAATTTGTATTTATTTATTTTTTGACACTGGTATTTTTTAAATGGGTTCTAGATGTTTCCACGTGCAGCAAAGGTTAAAAACTGTCAATGGCCCTGGCTGGTGTGGCTCAGTTTGTTGGGCGTCATCCCATGCATCAAAGGGGCACTGGTTTGATTCCAGGTCAGGGCATATACCCAGATTGTAGGTTCCAACCCTGGTGTCAGGGTGTGTGCAGGAGGCAATCAACAGATGTTTCCCTCTCCCTCTCTCTTTAAAAAAAAAAAAAAAAAAAAAAAAAAGAGCCTGGCTATTGTGGCTCAGTGGTTGAGCATGGACCTGTGAACCGTTCAGGGTTCTATTCCCAGTCAGAGCACATGCCGGGGTTTCAGGAAAGAAAACAAGGAAAGGCACAGATGTGCTCAAGAGAACCAGCACTGGGTCCTTTGTCTTAATAGTTTTTATCTGTTTTCTTTTTTTTTTTTTTTTTTTTTTTTTTTTTTTTTTAATAATAATTTTTATTTCTTAAAGTATTACAAATAGTATTACATATGTCTCCTTTTTTCCCCCCCTTGACATTCCCCCG
>NW_005871086.1:2390788-2393143 GCF_000147115.1 Myotis lucifugus | reverse complement strand
CCGTTTCAACCTCACCGGGGTTGTCCCTACCACACCGGGGCCGTTTCGACCTGACTGGGGTCGTCCCTACCTCACGGGGGCCGTTTCAACCTCACAGGGGTCGTCCCTACCTCACGGGGGCCGTTTCAACCTCACCGGGGTCGTCCCTACCACACCGGGGCTGTTTCAACCTGACCGGGGTTGTCCCTACCACACCGGGGCCGTTTCAACCTGACCGGGGTCGTCCCTACCTCACGGGGGCCGTTCCAACCTCACCGGGGTTGTCCCTACCACACCGGGGCCGATTCAACCTGACCGGGGTTGTCCCTACCACACCGGGGCCGTTTCAACCTCACCGGGGTCGTCCCTACCTCACGGGGGCCGTTTCAACCTCACCGGGGTCGTCCCTACCTCACGGGGGCCGTTTCAACCTGACCGGGGTTGTCCCTACCACACCGGGGCCGTTTCGACCTGACCGGGGTCGTCCCTACCACACCGGGACCGTTTCAACCTCACCGGGGCCATCCCGACCTCACCGGGGCCATCCCAGCCTTACCGGGGAAACAGGAAGTTTGGCCCTCTGTCCCCTGCCGGCGGCTCCCCACCAGACAAAATCTCCAGGCGTTCCTGGTGGTTGAACATCCAGCACTCCTGCCCTCCACCAAGTGCGCAGACTGCCTGTCTGCTGTCCCCCAGCGCCCCACAAGAGACTGGGACCAGTGGGCATGTTTGTGTGCTTGCTGGTACAGCAGTTCCACAGTGCCGGCCCAGTCAGGCCCAGCCCTGGCCTGCCCCGGACCCGACTCTGCCCCCCGATTGCGTCCCTCCCAGATGCAAGGAGCTGAAATCTGCAGCCTGCTGGGATGGGCTCTGTACTTGGTGCCTCTGCACATCCTACTCAGTCTCAATGCGCTTCTTTCTGTGCGAGGAGTTGAAATCTGCAGTTTGTTGGGTTGGGCTCTGTACTTGGTGTCACATCCTACTCAGTCTCAATGTTCTTTCTCTCCTTCCAGTTGTAGAGCTTCCACTGGGCCAACTTTCCCATGGTTCTGTATGATAGGTGTTTGTCTGATATTTGGTAGTTTCGATGTTGTTGTGTGAGGTAGCACGCACAGGTCTCTTCCTTATGCCGCCATCCTGGTTCTCCTGGGTCTGCTTCTTGAGTGTGTCTCCCATGGCTGTGAGCAGTTGAAGTCTGCAATTTGTTGGGATAGGCTGCAAAAGCGCAGGTGGGTCTTTTTGTGCACCTGGCACAGCTTGGATGGGGACGTAAATTGATTAGGGCTGAGACTCATGGAGTCGCCATAGCGGAGCAAATAGCACTGGCTGAGTCTCCGCGGCCCCTTGAATCTCTGCCAGGGCTTTGTGTCCCCCAGTGCCGGCGAGCAGCTGTGCAACAGAGTCTCCCTCGCTTTCTGATGGCTGCAAGGCCGTGGCCGCCTCTCCCTGTGGGATCTGGGGCCTCAGAGACCCGCCCCGAGCAAGCCCAGAGGATTCGAGGGTTCGTAAAAACCCGAGAATGCATTTGCAGCCCGCGTGCCGTGTGACTGCGTACCTCTGGTTTTGGTGCCTCCGTAGCTCCCACTCAGTCTCACTGCGCTTCTTTCTTTTCCTCCAGTTGTAGATCTCCCACTGGGCCAACTTCCCCATGGTTCTGAGTGGCGGTTGTTTACTTCATAGTTGATAGTTTCAGTGATGCTGTGAGAGAGCAGCACACACAGGTCCGCTCCCTACGCCGCCATCTTGGTTCTTCAAAAATAAATTTCTTATATACACACAATGTCCTTAGGGAGAGTGTGTTCCATATCTACTTTTCTGGTGGAAACAGCACAGATGCTGAAGGTGTGTGACCATTCCATAGTGAAGGCAAATCCAACACCTGCCTTCAGTGCCAGCCAGTGCAGCAGTGACCAATGGGTGAGACGGAGGGAGCCCAGCTCTTGTGACTGCAGCGAGAACTTTGGCTTGTCTTCACAGTTCTTCTGGTGGCTTGTGCAATCTGAAGACTGGTTTCTCTTTTATTGTTATTGTGACCAGTTCCTTTGATTGATCTCTTGGGATTCAAAGCACCCTAGGGATTCCCACACCAGGCAATGGTTACAGCAGCACAAACCAGGAGTTAAATCAGCTCATGTAACTCAGGAAGCTTAGGTTGTGCTCAGCGTAAAATGACTCAAAGTTTAAAATAAACCAATATGAAGGAGAAAATCATCACTGTTTCAGAGACTATAAATAATGCAGCAATCTTCTAGAAAGAAGCCAGCTTTTTATTTAAGACCACGTTTGCTATTTGAACTATGGGAAACTATATCATGCCCAGAAAGCTGGTAATCTCATTTTTAAAATTGTTTCTGAAATTCATATGTCACTGTATCC
>NW_005871086.1:2367414-2390414 GCF_000147115.1 Myotis lucifugus | reverse complement strand
AATCCATTTACCAATGTTAAGTCATGTTTGATTGTGGCAGACAAAGAAATATGTCTAGATAAAATAAACTTGTTTAAGATTATTAGTCTTTCAGTGAGAATAGTTACTCGCAGAGTTGGGGACATTTGAGCAACATCAATAGCCAATTAAAAAACAAGGCAAATTATTGCAAGTGGTTTCCTTTGGTTATTGATAACTTGACAAATGTTACTGATACTTCTCAGTTGTCATTTATTTTAGGAGTGAATGCCAAGTTTGAAGTGGCTGAAAAATTAGCCTGTGTGAATAGTTTGTGTGGAACAAATATAGATGAAAATGTTTTCAAAGAAATTGAGAAAATACAAGTTCAGTACAACCTGAAGTAGAATCTGCTAAGATATGTTACAACTGATGGTGATAAAAATATGTGTAAGAAGTAAAAACCTTTATTGGACAGATTTATGGAGCTTGTGAAATGTGAGATGTTTATTCATTATATTGTTCATCGGTAGGTAATTTGTAGAAAATATTTGAATCTATTATGTGTTTATTGAACTAGTAGTGTCAAAAGTAAACCACTCACTTTTATGGATTTAACCATTGTTAATATATGAATTTTTGCTAAATAAATTGCCTGATTTACCCCCATCACACAGCAATTTGATAGACTAGCAGCGGTGAAGTTTCACTGTTATTTTTTGAGCTCAGGGCCAAGATTGAACATTTTCCGAGCCAATACTGATTAATCAATTTCATAGAAAAGAAGGAAGAAACAGACACAACATATCTAGATTTCAGTAAAGTGTCTATTAGGCTATCATAATAAAAAATTAAAAACTGTGAATTCTGTGGAAACACAATGAGATGGATTTGAAAGTTCAGGGACACATTATGTATAGAGTACAACTTACGGGTATTTCATGAAGTGAAGAATACACTTATGTGTCTGTTGTTTACCAACAGATTTAAATTTTCCAATGATTTAGATTTAGACAGAAAAAGTAAAAGTAAGAAAAGTTTAGAGTTTAATGAAGAAAATTAATTATATTGTCTGCAAACTCATGTTAAGTCAGGATATTGGGGTTTCACACTCCCAAACTTCAAAGCTAATAAAAATTCAGGATTTTCCCATAAAAATGCTATGGAAATCACAATACCACTTCGCTGTGTATTGCCAAGTGGCTAAACCCATTCACATCTACCCTCTGTGCTCTTTGACGACAAGCTGGCCTGTGATTTTTGGTCACATCTCTCACAAACCCAAGGTGCCCACACTTATTTCCAAGAATCCTCAGCTCTCCTCTCAAATCACAGCCTTCCATGCACAAACTGCTGACAAGTCTCTGAATGTGCTGTTATTTCATATTTTTCGTATCTCTCTATATGTTGCTTCCTCTGTCACTGCTCAAAGTCAAGCTGTCACCTCTTTGATGAAGCCTTTTCATATTTCCCAGCCATATTTTGTTACTTATCTTCTGTTTGGATCTTTTGATACTGCACTTACTACTTTATTTAAAAGATTTCTTTATCTTTCTCTCATCTATAGACTGTGAATTCTTTGAGGAGGAATCCGTACCTCCTCTTCCTTCTCCTCCTTCTTTTGTATAATTATCAGAACTTGGTATTTTATAATCTCAATTTGAACTCCATGGTCCTCTCACTCTTTTCTCTACCATCTATTTTCCTTTAAAAAAAAAATTAAAATTAATCTTCACTCAAGGATATTTTTTCCATTGATTTTTATAGAGAGTGGAAGGGAGGGAGGGAGGAAGAGAGAGAGAGAGAGAGAGAGAGAGAGAGAGAGAGAGATCAGTTGGTTGTCTCCCAAATGAACCCCAACAGGGGCTGGAAATAGACTTGAAACCCAGGTATGTGCCCTTGACTGGGTATTAAACCCACGACCCTTCCATGCACAAGGCTGATGCTCTAACCATTTAGAAACACTGGCCAGAACTTCTCTGCCATTTTGAGCAATGGTCTATGAACAATTAAACACAAAATATTTTTTTCAAGAGTACTAAGTATACACTGCAAAGACCATAATTGAAACAGGAAATATACTCCAACTCATAAAACTCATAAATACATATTTGGCAAAGCAATAGACATGTGGAGATAAGAATACTGATGAAAATATTTAGATCAACAGATGAATTCAGGATAGCTTCAAGGACAAGGGGTCTTTATAATTTTGGTAGCATTAATTCTTGCTAAGCCCCAGAATACATTTGTGTTTTTTCCCCAACCGGCTCAAGTGCATGTATCTAGGAAATGAATATCCAGCTATGTGTGTTTGCATCTATCTTATATGTATGTATGTAGAACAATAAAGATGATTTTTGTTAAAAAGTAATGAAAAGATATTTTATAAATATCAGGGCTTCATTTTTTCCTCACGCCCTCAGGTAGGAAAATAATCTCATAAATGTTATTTATTCATGAGGGATCCTTTCCCCTGGGTGACCCATTAACTGCTTCCTCCTATGTAGCTCTGGGAAAGTCAGTTGTAGTCGATGAGACCGTTTCCAGCACAAATTGAAGTAATATTGGTGTTCCCTGTTCTTTTTGGTACCACTTTTTACTATCCTCAGTATTGCTAATTAGCTATCTCTTTTCTACTCTGGGGGAATTTCAAATAAGTCCATATGCCACTGTGATTTTCCTGAAGATGCTGCTAGTTCAGATCTGCTCGAAAACAGGTGAGTGAGAAGGATGGCAAGAGCAGAGTCAATCATATTGTTGTGTTTTGTGGACGAAGGTATTTTCTGGTAATTAATTCACATTTTGAAATCACCACTGGGTATAGGAGAAGAGGGCACCTTGAGGAGAAAGAGTTGAGAACAGTGGGTGAGTCAATGGACAGAGTTTGAAAGATACTCTGCAGGGGAACTAATTTGGTCATTTTTAAAAAATAGATTTATTGAGATATAATTCACATCCACACAATTTACCTTTTTATTTTTTTTTCAATTTACCTTTTTAAAGTATACAATTCAGTGGTTTTCAGTATATTCACCATGTTGTGCAACCATCACCACAATCAATTTTGACCTTGTAACAGGGACAGAAAGGGTCTCAAGCATTCAATGATAAGGACCATGATGTAGGATAGTCAGGCCTGATCCAGGAGGCACACAGTAGTGGAAATAACATCAGGATGCAGAGAAATGTTTAGATTTAGTTCCCTATTCAGCTTAGTTTGGTGGTAAACACTCACTCCAGAGTTGGTGATAGTATTTGGTCTGATGGTGGAGGACAACTTCTAGGTGGACCAAGCAAACAGAAGTGTGTAATTTAAGAAGTGTCCAAAGAAGCAAGAAAGCATGTTTTTCCCTCCTATACAGATTATTTAATCAGCTATAATGAATGAGGAGAAAAAAATCTGAAGTGATTGCTGAGGTAAAAGATTCTACCTAACTTATTTAATTGTACCTCATTCTTCCTGAACTATTCAGAGAAACTTGATATCTGGTTATTGGTATATCCATTTTTTTTTATTCAACAAAAACACTTCTTCAGCTTCTGTTATGTTTCTCAGATTGTCCAGAATTCTGGGAATACAGAGAAAAAGACACACTTTCTTCCCTTCATGAGCTCAGAGTTGGGGTGGGAGATGGAAGCAGACAATTACATGGCAGCACTCTGCACCTAGAGCAGGAACAGCTGAGAGGTGGGAAGGTGAAGTAAGGGAGGATATTCTTTAGAAACTGTATCATTAGAAAAGAAGTGGAAAGAATGGGGGAAACTTTGGTTTCATATTAAGGATCTGCCATTCTCTATCCACAAGGCTATCTGAGAAGAAAAACTGAGAAGAAAAGCTCAGATCCTATTGTCATGAGATTAGGCTATGTGGCTAGGGCTCTTTGGAACTCTAAAGATGGAAGCAGGTTTTTAATTCCTTATCTGCATTTTTCCATTTGGGCATGTTTTAGTCCCTAGCCTCAGAACTTGAGGAGGGTTTTTATTATCATTATTTTTTCTTTTCCCTTTCTCTTCTACTTGATTCTTTAGAATTTTCCCCCCGTTATAGAGAGAGGAAGGGAGAGAGAGAGAGTGTGAGAGAGAAACATTGATTGGTTGCCTCCCATACATGCCCTGACCAGGGATCAAACCCACAACCTGGGTATGTACCCTGACTGGGAATTGAACCCATTACCTTCTGGTGTACAGGGACGATGCTCCAACCAACTGAGCCACACTGGCCAGGGCCTACTTAATTCTTTTCATTAATTTGTCTTTCTCTATTTCTTATTCTTTTGTTTAATTTTTCTTGTCTTCTTTCTTTATTATCTTTTTCTCCTTACCCCTTAAACATCCTTCACTTTCTTCTCTTTGTATGCTTCCTTCATCTTCTAAATTATGTTATTTTAAACAAGTGCGTTAAATTGCAAAATAATTACTTAAAATTAATATAACAAACACTTACTGACTTCCCAGAACTAACAATTCTGTCCTCTGAAACTGTCCTCAGAGCCGAGGAGGAAGACAGAGATGAATAACACAGGATCCCTGCCTTCTGGTGCTTGAAAACAGAGGAAATAAGTCATGCACAGGTAACTATACCACAGGGCAAAAGGCACTATGAAAGTATGAAGTGCTATGGGAAAGAATGGGAACAAGATTTTTTTTTTTCTAGCTAGGATAACTAGGGAGGTTTCATAAGATTAGTGGTGTTTACACTGGGCTGTGAAAAATGAGCAATGTTTCAAGGTAGGTGAGGCATGATATTTTTTAATGGAGGATCTAGTTAGACAAAAGGAGAAAAAGAGATGGTGAAAGGACTGATTTAGCTCAAGATAGGGTGAGATAGTGCTGGGTCAAAACACAGAGGCCCTAGAATACTATAGTTTTGTTTAGCCAATGGAAGATGACCAATTTTGAGCAGAAGAGAGGCATAGCTAGTGTTTTGAATATTAATCTGCTGTAGAATGGGCTAGGGTGGGCATAGATTGAGGACTGGAGCACTTTGAATTTTGCAGGACTGTGTCTTTCCCATCCATCTCTGGCTGGTTATTCTTTATTACTGTATCATCTTGAAACTATACTGTTCTTCCATGACTCCCTGAATCCTACTCCATCCCAACTAGATTCCAGATAAATCATGACAAATTTTGAATTTTTTTCTCTCAAATACTCAAACTCCAGGTTACCTTATGATCTTTTCCTTGGATTCTGGGGTTTTACTTTAGTTATTTGATGGTAATATGAAAAAAATGGGACAGTAATAGGCAGAAATAACTTTAAACATCTGCTTGAAAATCTAAAGCTCATACAACTTATTGACAGCATAGTCACTAAAAGACAGACCTTTCAATTTCTAGTACAGTTAAAATTCACCTGTCACTACTCTACTGTAGTTTGTGCTGTAGCAAAAAACTTTATTACATGTAAAATTTCTTTGTATCTTCACACAATTTTTCCCTTTTGACTCCTGATACAGAACAAAACATGGCACTTTAATTTTGCAAGGCTAGCCCTTCTTAACTTTATTTTTGTTTTCATCTATTTCTGCCACTCCAGAACCTTTTAATCAATTACCTCTGGCTCATATGCACTTTCAGGTTCTCCTCTACTGGATCCTATGAAATGCTAATTTCTCCTGTTTGCTTAGTTGTTATAAAGTCCCTTTATTTTAAACTATCTTTATGTATTCTTCCTTTTATTCTTAAACTAGAGGCCTAGTGCACAAAATTCGTGTATTGGGGGAGTCCCTCAGCCCAGCCTGCACCCTCTCCCAGTCCGGGAGCCCACGGGGGATGTCTGAGGCGGATGTCCCCCCGGGGAGTGGGCCTAAGCCATTAGTTGGACATCCTTAGCGCTGCCACAGAGTCAGGAAAGGCTCCCACCACTGCTGCTGCACTAGCCAGTCATGAGCCTGGCTTCTGGCTGAGCGGCGTTCCCCTTGTGGGAGCACACTGACCACCAGGGGACAGCTCCTGCATTGAGCATCTGCCCCTTGTGGTCAGTGTGTGTCATAGTGACCAGTCGTTCTGCTGTTTGGTTGATTTGCATATTAGCCTTTTATTATATAGGATAATGTCTTATTATGGGCAAAGCCTCTAATTCAATTTTTTTAGGTAGTTAAAGGGAGGGGCAGAATTTTCACTTGAGCCTGAAGCTAAAATTGCCCTTAGCTAAAAAATCTGCATACCACTGAGACACATCTTGGTGAGGCTTATTCTGAACCCATACACTGTTCTATTATGTGTATAAGTATTGGGAACCATCTTATCTCTTTAGTGAAAGGAACCTTTTGTTATGTTACAATGACTAACTTTATCTCATGTGTTGTGTTTTGGCTTCAAGCCTGTATCCAGTATTCATGCAGCAACTTCAGCTCTTCTGTTCAATATTTACCTGGTATAGCTTTTATTTTCTTTTCTCTAAATCTTTCTAGATTTTTATGTATTAGATAGGAATAGCCCATGGACACAGATAATAGTCTGGCGAAGGCCTGGAAGGGGCAGATGCAGGGTGGAAGAGATCAATGGGAGAAAAAAAAACTAAAACAAAGGGACATCTGTAATACTTTCAACAATAAAGATACATTTTATTTATTTATTTTTTTTAAAAAAATATATTTTATTGATTTTTTACAGAGAGGAAGGGAGAAAGAGAGGGATAGAGAGGTAGAAACATCGATGAGAGAGAAACATCGATTCAGCTGCCTCCTGCACACTCCCCACTGGGAATGTGCCTGCAACCAAGGTACATGCCCTTGACCAGAATCGAACCTGGGACCCTTGAGTCCGCAGGCTGACGCTCTATCCACTGAGCCAACTGGTCAGGGCAAAAAGATACATTTTAAATAAAGGAAGATAGCAGCCTCCTCGGTAGTCAGTGCTGGGTCGATGAGGTGCCCGTGCCCAGCACTGACTGCAGGACTGACTTCTGGTGTTCGGTTGAGACTTTGGTCGTTTTGGACATTATGGACCCTGGCTCTTTATATATATAGATTGTATACTCTTAATACTAAGAGTTAGTCTGAGATCTTACTCAGTAATCCCTCCATTACTCATTTATTCATTAAGTCTGTAAATATTTATTGAGCATATTTGATGTGTTAGGTATGTTCTAGGCACTGGGAACTAGTGAAGAATTTCTTAAAGGTCCTTGCCTTCAAATACATATTTTCTTACTAATGATTCCAGAAACACTGAATTAATCCCTATTCTCCTTGACACTGCAGTACTTTTCACCTCCTTGAAATAATCTTATATTTTGGCTTTTACAGCCCTCGTTCTCTGACACCCTTTCTCTGCCTGCAGCACTGTGTTGTTTTTTAAAAAAATCCTCACCTGAGGGTATTTTCCATTGATTTTTAGAGAGAGTGGAAGAGAGAAGGAAAGACAGAGAAAAATATTTTCTCACATCAATTGGTTGCCTCTTGCATGTGCCTGAGCAGTGCCAGGGAGGAGTCTGCAACTGAGGTACATGCCCTTGACCTGAATCACACCAGGGATCTTTGGTCCGAAGGCCAATGCTCTATCCTCTGAGCCAAACTGGCTAGGGCTACAGCACTGTTTTTGTTTCCTTTCCCTTACTTTACATCTTGGACTTTCCAATAGGATAGCTGACCTTTTCTCTAGATATGTATTTCTTGAGGCTTCAATGATTATGTCTGTGCGGATGTTTGCTAAGTTACCTCTCTAGCCTTAGCTTCTTCTTAAAACACAACTTTACATAAATTCCCTATTCAACTTAAAACTCCCAAATGGCTACTCCGCCGCCATGGATTATTTCATCCTCCATAGCCTGCTATCCAGAGTCTCTATAATCTGTTTTCTATATATCTTCACATTTTATCTCCTATGTTCCTCCTACACAGACTTCTACTAAAGCCAAAAAAGTCATTGTTCTTCCCCCAGAATTGGTTTCTCTCTCTCTCAACTCTGTACCTGTGCACATGCTGTTTCCTCTCTCTGGATTGTCCCTATCTTCTCCTCTTTTTGTTATTTTAAAAAATTTGTAAAAGATTCTACATATGAGTGTCTTAAAAATAATAAAATGAACTCTGCATTTTTCACTCAGGTTAAAAGAGTTTTTCTAGTCCCATAGAAACCTCCTGTTTCTCTATTTTTATCCCCCTCGTTCTTTTCTACCTTCTTTTTTTTATTGTGATGAAAAACATATAACATACAATTTTCTATCTTTTTTTCCCTACCTTCTTGTTTTGTGTTAACAATCTCTTGCTTTTTCTTTTTGTCATCTATGTATGCAAAGTGGGCAAAGCAAAAGAGTCCCACACTTGTTTAAAGATGAATACTGTTGGACACTGGTACCTGGATGTCCACCTTTCACTCAAACTTTACATGTCTACACTAGAATCCAGCATCTCCTGCCCTCCCTGCCATGCGGATTTCCCTTCAAGGAAGGATGTGTTGTGGGGAGTGCCATGAGCAGATGGCCTGGTCAAATTTTAGTATCTATAGTAATAATAGAGGAATATGCAAATTGTCCAGGACACCATCACAGTAACAGTAACGACAAAACAGCAGGCTGAGTGGGGCGACAAGGCCAGCAGGGGGGTTAGTGAGGGATGACCAAATGACTGAACAGCAGGCTGTGTGGGGTGGCCAGGTTGGCAGGGGGGTTAGTGAGGGACAACCAAATGACTGAACAGCAGGCTATGTGGGGCAACCAGGCAGGCAGGGTGGCAGTTGGGGGTGACCAGACCAGCAGGGGAGCATTTGGGGGCAACCAGGAAGGCAGGGGGGCAGTGAGGGGTGACCAGGCTGATGGGGGGGCAGTTGGGGGCAACCAGAATGGCTGGGGGGGGCAGTTAGGGGTGACCAGGCCGGTAGGGGGGCACAGTTAGGGGCGATCAGGCTGGCAGGCAGAGGCGGTTAGAGGTGATCAGGCTGGTGTGGGGCGGGGCAGTTAGGGGTGATCAGGCAGGCAGGCAGGTGAGCAGTTAGGAGCCAGCGGTCCTGGATTGTGAGAAGGATGTCTGACTGCTGTTTGAGGCCTGAAATCCGGGATTAGGCCTAAACCAACAGTCGGACATCCTCCGAGGGGTCCTGGATTGGAGAGGGTGCAGGCTGGGCTGAGTGGACCCCCCTCCATGCACGAATTTCATGCACTGGGCCTCTAGTCTACATTATATTAGTCTCATAAAATAAGGTAGGGGAGAAAGTTTTCTGTCTTTCTATGTAATTTCTGTAGATTGTAATTACTGGTTCCTTAAATTTTTGGTAGATCTCTTTCATTAAAACCAGAGTTCTGTTTGTGGGAGATTTTAAAAATTAGAATTAAATTCTTTAATTTATGTTTTTTAAAATTTAAATTCTTTATTGTTTAAAGTATTACATAAGTCTCCTTTCCCCCCATTGACCTCTCCCCAGCTGCCCCCACCTCCCCAACACATGCCCACCCCATCTGTGTCCATTGGTTATGCTCATATGCATGCATACAAGTCCTTTGGTTGATCTCTTACCCCCTCACTCCCTGCCTTCTCTCATAGGTTGGACAGTCTGTTGGATGATTCTATGACTCTGGTACTATTTTTATTCATCAGTTTATGTTCATTATATTCCACAAATGAGTGAGATCATGTGATATTTATCTTTCTCTGACTGGCTTATTTCACTTAATGCAGTTAAAGGATTATTTAGATTTCCTATTTTTATCTATTGTGTTTCCCACAGAAAACAGCACATTCACATTCAGTAATAGAAAGATTAATAATGGAAAGATTATTTAGAAAGGTAAGGATAAGATAAAAGGAAACCAGTAAGAAGTGGTGAAGCTGCAACCTGTAAAGAAAGTTATGGATGGAGGAGAGGGCCACCTTATTGGAGAGAAATGCAGTCATTGCTGTCCTGAGGCGTGGAGGGGACTAAATCTGGAGACTAATATCTTTATCTTTCATTCTCTCTCTTTGGCCTCCTATTCCTTGTCAGTCCCTGCCATTGACCAAAACCAAGCAACAGTGAGAGCAGGGACCCCAACTTATGCAGTCCATAAAGGTCAGGCCCAGAGCAGGATGAAGAAGGGGACAGTGGATCTAGAATGTTCAACACAGTGAGTTTTGGTAAGTTATGCTTTTCTAGATATTTGCTCATATTTTCAGATTTTTGAAATATGTTGGCATAAAGTTGCTCATTATAGTCTCTAATGCTTTAAGTGTCTATAACATCTCTATGTTTCTCTTTCACTCAATATTCTGTGTGCCTCTCTTTTTTTCCTTTGATTAATCTCATCAGAGGATTATCATTTTTACTTCTTTTCAAAAAACTTTGTTTTTATAGATTCTCTGTAGTGTTCTTTTAAAAAATATTTTTATTAATTTATACTCTTATTTTATGATATCCTTTCTTATTCTTTCTGTTTGCTTTGCTGTTCTGTTTACTAACTTTTAAAAATGAATACTTAGCTCATTACTTTAAAAAATATACTTTTATTGATTTCAGAGAGAAAAGGAGAGGGAAAGAGAGATAGAAATAATGATGAGAGAACTATTGACCAGCTGGTTCCCATGACCAGAATCAAACCTTCACTCCGCAGGCATTCTGTCCACTGAGCCAAACCAGCTAGAGCTATAGATTTCCCTCTTAATACTACTTTAACTACATCTCGTAGGATTTTGTATAAAATACTTTTATGTCTTAGTTTAAAAAATGTTTTAAATTTCCATTGTGATTTTATCTCTGACCCAAGAGTTATTTAAAACTATGTTTATTTCCAAACACATGGAGATTTTCTAGCTAACTTTTGGTTAGTGGTTCTAACTTGGGGTTGGAATGTGGTCTGCATGATAAGTCTTGAAATTTCTTAATATTTGTTTTATAAAATAGCTCAGTATATGACAAATTTTTGTAATGTTCTATATTTGTTTGAAAAAAATGTATATTAGGCATATATTGGGGACAGGGATTTATATAATTTAATTAGATTAATTATGCTTTCAAATCTCTGTGCTGACTGATATTTTTTCAATTTATCCTATTTTTCACTGAGAGAAGTATGTTTCACTCTCCCACTGTTTCTACAAATATACAGGATTTGTCTATTTCTTCTTGTAGTTTTGCTAATTCTTTACATGTTTTTAGATTATGCTATTAGGTGCATACAAATGAATGCTTGTTATGTCTTTTTGTGGAATTGAAATTTTTACAGTTTGGATTGGTCACTATATTTAGTAATGCTTTCTGACTTAAAGTTAATTTAAATGATATTGTTAGTAACTACATCAGCTTTTCTTTGTTAGTATTTGTTTAGTATACCTTTCCCATACTTAAAAACATATTTTTTTTATTGATTTCAGAGAGTAAAGGAGAGGGAGAGAGATAGAAACATTAATGATGAGAGAGAATCATTGATGGGCTGCCTCCTGCATGCCCCCCACTGGGTATGGAGCCTGCAACCTGGGCATGTGCCCCAACTAGGAATCGAACTGTAACCTTCTGGTTCATAGGTCGGCGTTCAACAACTGAGCCAGAGCGGCTGGACCCTTTCCCATACTTTTATTCTCAACCTTTTCATCTCTGTTTTCTTGTGTAAATATGTCTCTTGTAAATAGCATATTGTTGCATTTAAAAATAAATAAATATATATCTATTTATCTGACTATTCCTCCATATATATTTTACTGGAGAATTTAGTCCACTTATGGTAATTTCTGATCTATTTGGATTTATTTTTATTACCTCATTTTGTTTGATTTTTTCTATCATTTACATGTTACTTTCTCATATCTTGCCTTTTTTGAGATTTAGTATTCATTCTCATTTTATTTTTATTCTTTTAGTGATTATACTAGAAAACTAGCATTCACACTTAACTTTTTAAAATCTAATAAGACCTATCATAGAATGCAGTGTAAATTGTGCTTCCTGGAGTTGTGCACCATGGTGACTCTGAGGACCTTACATATCCTTTCAATTTAATCCTATTGCAGCCATGTGTTTCAATTCTCTCTTTTAAAATCCCACTCAATCTTTGCTTATTTATATTTGGCCACATATTTGCTCATCATTTCTTCTTGCCTTTTAGAACTTCCATCTCGGATTACTTTCTTTCTGCCTGAAGCATACCAGTACTCGTCTGAAGTCCCTGTGGACTCGTAGAAGCAACAATTTACTGCCATGTAACCCTTTCATCCTATCCTTTCATCCTAAAACTCTGCTGAAATTCTTACATTTCTCACTTGAAGTGGCTCCCTGATGACAGGGGAGAGCACATGATGATATTTTAAATAGCATCAGTAATAACAAATTGGTGGAAGATGGAGTGAGATTAGGACCAGCTAGTTAAATTCCACTGTGGTCATTGTTGACCAAATAAAAAGTGGTGATAGTTAATTTTCAAGGTGATAGTTAATTTTCAAAATGTTTCAAAACATTTTTATTAATTTTTAGATAGAGAGGAAGGGAAAGGGAGAGAGAGAGATCAGAGAGACATTGATCAGCTGCCTCCTGCACGCCTCCTACTGGGGATCGAGCCAGCAATTAGGGCCCTGGACCTCTGGGTCTATAGGACGATGCTCAGTCCACTGAGCCACACCAGCCAGGCTTGTACATTATTCTAAATAGCTAGTGTAGTGGCTTTGCATTGTGTCAACTTGACTAGAGTGAGCTACATTCCCCAGAATTCTTTTTCTGTATGTTTCAACTAAGGTGAGTTTCAAGAGATTCTTTGCAATATTTCAAGGGCAAAAGCGAAGCAGTAACTATATTTCTAGCTCACACATTTTTTCATTTCTTTGCTGGTTTATCTCATTGACATGAGGTAAGGCCAGACTGCAACTGTCACACTTATTTATTTATTTATTTATTTATTTATTTATTTATTTATTTATTTTTATCCTCTAACTTCTCTGAGTTGAGGGCAAGTGTGAGTTTGGCTCTGTGGTGAAGGCCCCTGGCTTCTGCAGTTCAGAGACAATGAGGACTGACACTGGCTTTAGGCTGTCTTTATAGCTTTAGCTTTGCTTGTGAGTTTCCAGTTTATTTTTATCCTCCCCCTGCCCCCAATTTTATATTCATCTTTCCTTCCTGACTGCCTGTCCTGTGGACTTCAAACTACAGCATCCGATGCAAAGGCAACAGGCTTACTGAGACTGTAGAATCAACTTCCATGATTATGTAAGGTCAAGTCACTGTCATAAATCCCTCAGTATATTGTCTCTAATGGTGCGGCCTCTCTAATGGAACCCTGTCTGATACAGCCAGTAATTCCACTTTCTTATTTTTCCTGTTCTTTCAGGCAAATTTGGAGCCCAAAGTGACTGAGACCATGAGGGTAGGAAATCATTCGTTGGTGTCTGAGATTGTGTTGGTGGGACTCACCAGATCTTTGGAGATGCAACTAGTCCTTTTTCTAGTTTTCTCTGTATTCTATGTAACAGGTGTTTTAGGAAACCTTCTCATTGTGCTCACAGTGATCTCTGATTGCCACTTACACTCCCCCATGTACTTCCTGCTGGCCAACCTCTCCTTTATTGACATGTGGGTTTCCTCCATTGCAGCTCCCAAGATGATTTATGATCTTTTCAAGGAGAGGAAAGTAATCTCTTTCCAAGGCTGCATTGCTCAGATGTTCTTCATTCATGTTATTGGAGGAACTGAGATGGTTCTGCTCATTGCCATGGCCTTTGACCGTTATGTTGCTATATGTAGGCCTCTTCACTACTTGACCATCATGAACTTCAGAACTTGTATTTTACTCTTGGTGGCTGCCTGGGCCATTGGAATCATCCACTCATTGATCCAACTTGTATTTGTTGTAAACTTACCATTCTGTGGCCCCAATGAAGTTGACAGCTTTTACTGTGACCTTCCACGATTTATTAGGCTTGCTTGCACAGACACTTACAGATTGGAGCTCATGATCACTGCCAATAGTGGTTTCATCTCCCTGGGAACTTTTTTCATTTTGATTATCTCCTATATCTTCATTTTGGTCACTGTTTGGCAACGTTCTTCAGGTGGCTTGTCCAAGGCCCTCTCTACCCTGTCAGCTCACATCTCAGTGGTGGTTTTATTTTTTGGTCCATGTATTTTTGTGTACTCTTGGCCATTTCCCACAGTGCCAGTGGATAAATTTCTTGCCATTTTTGATGTAATTATCACCCCATTTCTGAACCCTGCCATCTATACGTTTAGGAACAAAGAGATGAAGATAGCAATGAGGAGAATATTTAGTCACATGTTGAGCTTCAGGAAGTTCTTTTAAGTGATTTTGATATCAAGAAAGACAAGCATCTCTAACATTTCCTGCCCATACTACCAACATGAATCCAATGAAACACAGCACCATGGATGCTTTAGTTAATAGTTTAATTACTAATGTCCAAGATTTTCTTAATGTGTTTTCTGCAATATTCTGCCATAACCAAGGAGGATATGGTATTTTCCTTTCTTATGCAACGTGATGGAATTAAAACGTATTAATATAGCATTGTTTCCACATTTTCCTACCCCTTATTAATAAAGAGGATTCTGAACTGGGCTTTATAATTCTTTCCTTACTCTGTTCTGAGGCGAACTCTCTCTCGTCAGGTTGATTTTTGGAGTTTGTGATGCAGAATCTGAAGAAAAGTGCTTTGAAAATATGACAAAATTTGCAATTATTAGGATAGTTTTTTATTGTTGAGATTTATAGTGAGATGTGTGGGAGTAGCTGAAATGCATGAAGAAAACAGGTAAGAGTTAAAGAGGGGATTTTATAATTTTATTTTTTTGAAAAGGGGATGGAAGATGGGGATATCCAAAAGGAAGGGCTACACAGCCCTGAGCCAAAGGAAATTGGGTCTATGATGGCAGCAAAAATATAGTTAGGACAATGAAACAAGGAAGGACATAGAAGAAACAATAGGAAAGCGTAGGCTGGGCTACTTTGGCCCACTGAGAAGTCAGAGAAAAGGGGGCCTTGGAGACAGGTTCAGGGGGTTAGCCTGGGGCGAGCTGCAGCTGCCCATTGGTCCCCTGGTTACAAGTTTCATGGGTTCCTTAGAGGTTAGGATATATGTGTCTGTGGGGGAAGGAAAGGGGGAAGGGGTTGGCATGGGCATACCCTTTGGAGGGACAGCACACCAAAAAGTGCATTTTAAAGAATTGTCTAGCTTTTACCCTTCAATAAACATTGCCATTCAATAAATGAAGCAAAGAGTTAAAGTTATTTTGAATTATTGTTGGTTTTAAAACAATCACAACATCAGCCTGAAATTGGATCACTGGGTTATGGCTTCTTAAACATTTCAGTTAGTGTATGTGATAACTATAATTAAGCCTTATAATTACTCTAGTTATTTCAAAAGCTGTGTTGCATGTCAGGGGATTTGAACAATGAGGGTCAGGTAATGGGCAAAGACAATGACCTATTTAATAGTGTTGTCCTACATAGAGCTAATCCTTGCCCTAATTATATTGAAACCAACAATGATTTCTCAGAGTTAGGTAAACTCTTTCCCCCTGCACACCCAAGTGACATGGTTAGACTCTTGAGCCAGACTGTCTGACTTCAAATCTTAGCTTTGCTTTTTACTAACACACAAATGACTTAACCTCTTTATGCCTAAATTTTTTCATCTATTGGATAGACATAAGTTGAACTACCTGAAATATATATTTGACTATTTTTTTTTAAATCCTCACCTGAGGATATTTTTCCATTGATTTTTAGAGAGAGTGGAAGAGAGAGAGAAAGACAGGGCCTGGCTGGGAGGAAGCTTGCAACGGGAAGCCTACGTGCCCTTGACCGGAATCGAAACCAGGACCCTTCGGTCTGCAGGCTCTATCCACTGTGCCAAACCAGCTAGGGCTATTTGACTGCTTAAAATTTTTTTAAAAATATCTTTTTATTGATTTCAGAGAGAAAGGGAGAGGGAGAGAGAGATAGAAACATCAATGATGAGAAAGAATCATTGATTGGCTGCCTCCTTCCTGCAGGTTCCATACTGGGGATTGAGCCTGCAACCCAGGCATGTGCCCTAACCAGGAATTGAACTGTGACTTCCTGGTTCATAGGTCGATGCTCAATCACTGAGCTACACTGGCCAGGCTGTATTTGACTGTTTTTAACTTACAAAAATGGCAGTTCCTTATGGCTAAACATACCTTTCTCACAAGCTGTAAAGATTAACTGAGTTAATATTTGTAAATACTTTAAACAATTCTTGCTCTATAGTGTTCTATAAGTGCCTGTTAACAAAATGAAATAAAACATTAAAACCACATCTTAGTTTTGATAACCTACCAAGCTATCTACAAATTTCTTTCTAATGCCTTCTTTTCTAACTCCATTTATCAGACTTTGTTCAAGAACTTGCTCTTTTCCTAACAGTACTATTATATTTAAAATGATATTTAAAATATCTTAAATATAGAGGCTTCAAAATGCCACAATTCAATGTATTTTTCACATATTCCTTTTCTTATATTCAAATTGACTTTTTCTATGCTATGCAATAGTTCTGTGAAGCTTTGTTTTGGATGGTACTTTTTTAAAAAATATATTTTTATGGATTTTTTTTAGAGAGAGGAAGAGAGAAGGATAGAGAGATAGAAACATTGAGAGGAGAGAAATATCAATCGGCTGCCTCCTGTACATCAACCGGAGCCTTTGCCCTGATCATGAATCAAACCTCTTGGTTCATGGGTTGTTGCTCAACCACGGAGCCACACCAGCCAGGTTGATGGTGCTTTTTAATGTACTGGAAGAAGTTACCAAGCTGACTAGGTTTAAAAAAATTTTTTATAAATAGGAATTCAATTAATCAAAAAGGTATTAAATACTCATTATGTTCTCAAGACTGTTCTAGGAACTAAAGAAAATTCTATTAGAACTATACAACTCAGTTGTAAGAAGGAACAATAGATCTCTGCGGCAAAAAAAAAAAATCACTGCAATTAAGAAAGGGGTATGGTAAGATGGGCAGACTCAACAAAAGGATTTGAGTAGAGGACATTTGTGAATTTGTGAATGCTAAAGCCCACACTGACCAATCTTCTGAGGTAAGTTCATGCCCTGAGAAGCTCATGGAAAGCTCTGGAGCAGTGGTTCTCAACCTTCCTAATGCCACGACCCTTTAATACAGTTCCTCATGTTATGGTGACCCCCAATTTCATTGTTACAAATTGAACATAATTAAAACATAGTGATTAATCACAAAAACAATATGCAATTATATATGTGTTTTCCGATGGTCTTAGGCGACCCCTGTGAAAGGATCGTTCGACCCCCAAAGGGGTCTCGACCCACAGGTTGAGAACCATTGCTCTGGAGGATAAGGGCAGGTTGATACCACAGCATGATACCTACTCTACCTCTTGCCTAACCAGGATCCTCAAAGCCTGATAAGATTTGGCCCTGCCAGCTTCACTGACCCCTTTTCACTCTTAGACATTTTGAACTTTCTGTTACCTGAATACAGCAAGCTCTTGGTCTGATACCTGTACACTGGCCCTTCTCTCTACCTGCAGAGCAATTTGTCTGGGCATATGCCAGGGCTGGCTGCTTTTCCTTATTTAGGTTTGCCTTCAGGTTTTTCAAATTCAAGAAAAGACTTTCTATCTAAAAAAGTTCCTTCTTGCCCTGCTGGCGTGACTCAGTGGTTGAGCATCAACCTATGAACTAGGAGGTCATGGTTCAATTCCTGGTCAGGGCACATGCCTGGGTTGAGGGCTCAATCACCCGTTGGGGGTGTACAGGAGGCAGCCAATCAATGATTCTCATCATTGACGTTTCTATCTCTCTCTCCTTCTCCTGTCCTCTCTGAAATCAATAAAAACATATTAAAAATAAAATAAAATAAGATTAAAAATAAAAATAATAAAAAAGTTCCTTCTTGCCTTTCAATTTCAGTCATTCTCTATCATGTGCTTTGCTTAACATCTTAATAACTTTATCTCTATTTGAAAGATTGTTTTAACTATCCCCCCCCCCTCCACAGGAAATATATCCATAGAGCAGAAAACATGATTTTTTGTTTTTGTTATACCTAGTGGGATGGCTGGCCTACAGTGGGAAGTCAATAATTATTTGTTTTTGTCCAAACAGCAGTAGTAAATACAAGATAAGAGGGAAAAAGAAACACCTGTTTCCTTCCAAATCACAAGGAATGGAAAGGAATGGAAAAATCTAATAGATTTGATAGAAACGTTAAAGTGAATGTATTTAGGATAACAAACTGGCAGAGTCTAAAGTATGTTTGTAAGTTAAATATAGGTAAGCACAATAAAAATCAATAAAAATTATTTCATTCAAACATGACTGTCAAAATTTGTTATATTTCTCTTAGAATTTTTCATTGTGCATTAAAAATTATACAAAATAATTTGTATATTATTTCATAGATCACATTGTTCTACAGTTCATTTAGTGATATGATTTGGTCATTTAACAATATGATATGTAAGTTTTTTCATGATAAATCTACTTCTAGCATGTAATTCTTTGTGACTATATGGTAATTTATTGTATGGGTATAGATATATATCACTTAGTCAGCATTTCATTGCTGACATTTAAGTTATTTTCAATTTTTAGAACAGTTCTGCTATGAAAGATCTTGACATACTTTTTATTTTATTTATTTATTTTATTTTTAAAATATATTTTTTAATTGATTTCAGAGAGGAAGGGAGAGGAAGGGAGTAATCGAACATCAATGATGAGAGAGAATCACTGATTGGCTGCCTCCTGCGTGCCTCCCACTGGGGATTGAGCCCACAACCCGGGCCTGACCAGTAATTGAACCATGACCTCCTGGTTCATAGGTCAACTCTCATCCAAGGAGCCATGCCAGCTAGGCTTGACATTTCTTTTTATATACACACTAAAGGCCCGGTGCACGAAATTCACACGGGGGTGGGGGGGGTGGAGGGAGTTCCCTCAGTCCAGCCTGCACCCTCTAAAATTGGGGACATCCCTCTTGCAATCTGGGACTGCTGGCTCCTAACCGTTCACCTGCCTGCCTGCCTGATTGCCCCAAACTGCCTCTGCCTGCCTGTCTGATCACCCCTAGCTGCCCTCCCCTGCTGGCCTGATTGCCCCCAACTGCCCTCCCCTGCAGGTCTGATCTCGCCCTCAATTGCCCTCCCCTGCTGGCCTGATCTCGCCCCCAACTGTCCTCCCCTGCCAGCCTGATCACCCCTAACTGCCTCTGCCTGTCTGATCACTCCTAACTGCCCTCTCCTGCCAGCCTGATCTCTGCCCCAACGGCCCTCCCCTGCTGGCTTGATCTCGCCCCCAACTGCCTCCCCTGCTGGCCTGGTTACCCCCAGCTGCTCTCCCCTGCTGGCCTGATCTTGTCCCCAACTTCCCTCCCCCTGCTGGCCTGATCTTGCCCCAAACTGCCCTCCCCTGCTGGCCTGATTGTGTCTAACTGCCTCTGCCTCGGCCCCCACCACCATGGCTTTTTCCGGAAGGAAGTCAGACGTCTGGAAGATGGCCGGTTGACCCGGTCTAATTAGCATATTACCATTTTATTAGTATAGATAGGTTATATAGGATAGGATTGCTTAAATGGGGGTGGGGGGTGGAAAGCCTTTTTCAACAGGAGGAGATGTTCTTGGCAGACAAAAATATATAATCCCTATATCTGGACTGATAACCAGCCATATGCACTATACTGCCAAAACAAACTGGTCACTAAATAATTGAACTGCTTTCTTACACCTTACACCAAACAGCTCTTGCCCTTAAAACCCCTCCTCAGCCCCCACCTTAGGTTCTGCCTTCGCAGTTGCAGTTCACCCAGATTAGGTTCTTATTGGTCGGTTTCTGTGCCAGTCAGCGTCAAAAGCTCTGCCTCCTAGGCAGCCATTGGCTCCTCACAGTTCATCCAGATTTTGTTCTGATTGGTTGGTTTCTATGCCAGTCAGCATCCCTGGGCCTATCTCTGGGCCTGATCAGCAGCCCCTGCAGAGGCCCAGAGAGAAAGAGAGATATGTCTGCTGGCCAGGCCCGGAGAGAAAGAGAGAGGCAAGGGCTGATCCGCAGCTTCCACAGAGGCTGTGGATCAGACCCTGCTTCTCTCTCCAGGCCTCTCTCTGGGCCTGATCCGCAATTCCTTCAGCAGTCAGTGCTGGGTTACTCTTCCCCCAGCACTGACTGCAGGACTGACTTCCAGGCGGTTGAGCCTTCGGTCGTTTTGGACATTATGGACCCTGGGTTTTTATATATTAGGATGGCTTTGGTTACTCTTTAATGACAACTTAATGTAAATGAAATTGCTGTGTATTTGTAAGGCTTAATTACTTTTGCAAAAATGCCCACTAAAGTGGTTGGGTCAATTTAAAATTCCATCACCAGCAGTGAATTGGAGCAGTAGTTGCTCCCACCTTTGCAAACAATAGATATATAATTAATTTAAAAAGGTAAAAATGAAAAAGAAAAAATATAAAAATGTTATCCCTATATAACTGAAAATTGTCCTACTATTTGCATGAACTATTACATATTTATAAAATATGTACCATATATTTGAGTTATAAAGCATAGTAAGAAAAATACCTCTGAGCCCATCTATTATTGCATTTATACTTTCTTATCCCTACCCCTTTACCCTACCTTCCACCCAGAAGTAGTCACTATTCTGGATTTTTCTGTTTATGCTTCTTTTGCATTTTTGAAAAATAATTTTATAAAAAATATATTATTCATAAACAATGTGTTGTTTAATCCTGCTCATTTGTAGTTTACATACATATCTCTTTGAAAATATATATAATTTATCAGAACTTACTAAAATACTAGAGGCCTGATGCATGAAATTCATGCAAGGGGCTTGGCCCCTGCCCACTGCGGCGGCTGCCTCTGCCTCGGCCCCCGCTGCCACGGCTTCATCCAGAAGGTCGTCTGGAAGGAAGTCTGGTCTAATTAGCATATTATGCTTTTATTATTATAGATATATTTTGAAAAAATTTGTCTATTTTATCTATTCAGTTTTAAAATTCATTGGCATAAAGTTTTTATAGTAGTTTTATTTAAAAATGATTTATCTATATTATGTAGATACTAGAAACTCGATGCACAAAATTCATGCAAGGGCCTCGACCCCTGCCGCTGTGGCAGCCGGGGGCCTCTGCCTCCGCCCCCACCCACCGCGGCAGTGGCAGGGGGCCTCTGCCTTGGCCCCCGCTTCTGCCTCAGCCCCCGCCTGCCGCCATGGTGGCCGGGGGCCTCTGCCGCCTCTGCCTCGGCCCCTGCCCACTGTGGCTGTGTCTGGAAGGAAGGATGTCCGGTCTAATTAGCATATTATGTTTTTATTATTATAGATATTCCCTTCTTAGTTTATCTCTCTGTATGTTTCTCTCCTTTTCCCTCCCTCCCTCCCTCCCTCCCTCCCTCCCTCACTCCCTCCCTCCCTATCTCATTTTGGGATTAGGGGTCTTACTATCTTTCATCTTTTCATCATTCATGTGCTTATTTTTTAACAGGTATGTTGAGTAAAATTGACATACAAAGAACTATACATATTTAACTGTATAATTTTATGTGAATGGATATATATAACACCCATGATACCATCACCACAATCAAAGTAATAGACATACACAACACCTTGCAAAATTTTTTTGTGTCCTTTAGTTTTACTTATTCTTTTTTTTGTGTGTGTGGTAAGAACACTTAACATGAAATCTACCCTTTTTACAAAATTTGAAGTGTACAATATCATATTGTTAAGTATAGGCACATGTTGTATAGCAGATCTCTAGAACTTATTCATCTAGCATAACTGAAACTTTATATGTATTGGGAAAAAACTCCCCATTTTCCAGCTCCTGGTAACCACTATGGTATTCTCTGCTTCTGTAAGTTTGGTTATTTGATTTTATTTGCTTGTTTATTTATTTTTAAATATATTTTTATTGATTTCAGAGAGGAAGAGAGAGGGGGAGAGAGAGACACACACACACATCAATGATGAGAGAGGATCATTGATTGGCTGCCTCTTGCGCACTTCCTACTGGGGATTGAGCCTGCAACTTGGGCATGTGCCCGAACTGGGAATTGAACTGTGACCTCCTGGTTCATAGGTTGATGCTCAACCCTGAGCCACCTGGCTAGGCTATAAGTTTGGTTATTTTAGATACCTCATGTAAGTGAAATCATGCAGTATTTGTCATTCTGTAAATGGCTATTTTACTTAGCATAAAGGCCTCCAGGTTCATTCATGTTGTCATAAATGGCAGGGTTTTCTTCTATTTTAAGGCTGAATAATATCCCAATGAATATAAATATCACATTTTCTTTATTCATTCATCTGCTGGTAGATAAGATATGGGTTGTTTTTATAACTTGGATTATATGAATAACGCTGTAATGAACATGGAAGTTCAGGTATCTTTTTAAGGTACTGACATGGTTGTTCTATTCTTCTTATTTTTTTTGAGGTACCTTGAGACTGTTTTCCATAATGGCTGTCCTGATTACATTCCTACCTATAGTGTACAAGGGTTCCAACTTCTCCATATCCTCAACAACACTTATCTTTTTTAAAAAAATACAATAGCCATCTTAATAGGTGTGAGATGGTATCTCATAGTTTTGATTTTAATTTCCATGATAATTAATGATGTTGAACATCTTTTCATATACCCATTGGCCATTGTATGATCTTGAGAAAGAAGAACAAAATTGGAGGCTTCATACTCTCACATTTCAATTTATATTTCAAAGCTATAGTGATTAAAACTGTATGGTACTGGTATAAAAATAGACATATAGACCAATGAAATGGAATAGAGAACACAGAAATCAACTCATGAATATGTGGTCAGCAGATTTTTGATAAGAATGCCAAGAATACACAATGGGAAAAGGATAGTCTTTTTAACAAATGGTGCTAGGAAAACCAAATATCCACATGCAATAAAAATTGAAGTTGGGATTAAGAACCAAGATGGTGGCATAGGTAAACGTGGTACTAGTCGCCTCCAACAACCACATCAAAATTACAACTAAAATACAGAATAACCATAATTCATAACTGCCTGAAATCTGGCTGAATGGAAGTCCTACAATTATAAAATTAAAGAACACACATTGAGACTGGTAGGAAGGGTGGAGGTGAG
>NW_005871086.1:2319342-2367314 GCF_000147115.1 Myotis lucifugus | reverse complement strand
AATCAGGAGGGATATCTTGGCTGTGGAGGCCTCCTGTGAGGAGGAAAGGGTCCCAACCCCACATCAGACCCCTCAGCCAAGGGTTCCAGTGCTGGGAAGAGAAGTCCATTTAACGTCAGGCTATAAAAACTAATGGGGATTGTGGCTGAGTGACATGGAGACTGCTGGAGACATAGGCAGTTCTTCTTAAAGGGCCAGAGCACAGACTTACTCAGACTCTATTCTTCTGAGCTCCAGCACCGGGGAAGCTGCTTGAGGGGAATCTAGGTACGTACAGGGAGGAACTGGATTGTCTGGCATTAGAGCAAGAACTCAGGGGCAGCTTTCTCCCAGCAGCAGTGCTTGCAATGGTCGTTGTTCCTATGCTGAGACCTCCCTGTTACAGAGTTGACTGGCAGGGGTCATGTCAGAGTCTCCATCAACATGGATCAACCTGTTCACGCCACCCTGGTGATTCTCTGAGACCCTGCCTCACTCAATTTACAGCCTCACTCAAGTTGTTTACAGCAGCTTTTCCATATGAATGGTCTGTCTTGGCTCAGGCTCCAGAGTATCCTAAAATCTCTCAAACAAGCAGCAGCGGGTGTCAGCATGTCTCCATACCACACAATGAGAAACCCAGTACAAGGCACTACCAGTAGCCTGTCGTGCTTCAGAGTATAACCCCTTGTTGTATGGATCCCTTTAGAATTATGAAGTGGCCTTCCTTGTCTCTTATTATGATCTTCACTTTGAGGTCTATTTTGTCAGATATAAGTATTGCTACCCCAGCTTTTTTTTTTTTTTCATTTCCATTTGCCTGAAAGATGTTTTTCCATCCCTCACTTTCAGTCTGTGTGAGTTCCTTGTTCTGAGGTGGGTCTCCTGTAGACAGCATACTAGTATATATGGGTCATGTTTTCTTATCCATTAGGTCACTTGATGTCTTTTGATTGGAGTATTTAATCAATTTGTGTTTAATGCTATTATTGATAGGTACTTGTTTGTAGCCATTTGTATTCTTTATGCCTCTGTTCCTTCCTCCATTTCTATTTCTTCTTTTACAACATTCCCTTTAGCATTTCTTGCATTGCTGGCTTGGTAGTGATAAACTCCCTTAGCATATTTTTGTCTGTGAAGCTTCTGATTTCCCCTTCGATTTTGATTGATAGTCTTGCTGGATAGGGTATTCTTGGATTCAGTCCTTTGCTTTGCAACACTGTATACTTCATTCCATTCCCTTCTAGCTCGATATGTTTCTTTTGAGAAATAACTTGATAATCTGATGGGGAATCCTTTGTAGGTAACTTTCTATGTCTCTCTCTTGCAGCCTTTAAGATTCTCTCTTTGTTGTTAACACTTGCCATTGTAAATATGATGTGTCTTGGTGTGGGTCTTTTTGGAATCATTTTGCTCGGGACTCTCTGTACTTGTGTGAATTTTTTCTCCCCCACATCAGGGAAGTTTTCTGTCATTATTTCTTCAAATAGGTTCTCTAATCCTTGCTGCTCTTCTTGTCCTTCTGGCACCCCTATTATATGTATGTTACTTCATTTCATGCTGTCCCAAAGCTCCGTTAGGCTCTTCTCCTGCTTTTTATTTTTTTTTTCTCCAATTGGTGTTCAGATTGGGCTTGTTTCTCTACCTTATCCTCTAATTCACTAAGTCAGTCCTCTGCTTCTTCTAGTCTACTGTTGAAACATTCCATAGCATTTTTGATTGTAGCTATATCACTTTTGATTTCTTCCTGATTTTTGCTTAGGTTGTTGATTTTCTTGTCCATCAGGTTTATGAACTGTATGACCATTACTATGAATTATTTTTCTGTCATATTGCATGCATCCATTTCACTTATTTCCTTTCTTGGCAATTCCTCTTTTTCTTTCCTCTGGGGATTGTTTCATTGTCTCCCCATTCTATCTATCACCATAAGGTTCAAACGCTGAGTTGCGGGGGCCTGAGCCATGTGCAGTGGGAGTGTTGTGCCACCCAAGTATCACTGAAGAGCTTTGACACCAAGACGTGTGGCTGCTGTGGGTCAGTGGAGCCACATATGCCGACAATAAGAGACACCAGTGCTGAGTGCGACCTTGTACGCACACCTAGAATCAGGGACCCTGCATGTGCCATGCTGAGAAAGAGTCCCTGGGGGTGTGCACTGAAAATCAGGGTCCCTTAGTGAGTGCCAGGTGTCAGAGTCCCCATGTGCATGCGCTGAGAATTGAATATTAGAGTCTCTGTTGCTTGGTGCAGCCTTGTGCCAAGAATCAGGGACCCAGTGTGCACATGTGCCCCGAATTGGAGTCACTGGCGCTCAGTGTGTGCACACTGAGAATCAGGGTTCCTGTGTGCAACCATGAGAAACAAAGTCCCTGCATGTGTGTGCTGAGAGTCAAGTCACTGGTGCTCAGTGTGGCCTCTCACTCAGAGAATCAGGGTCCCCAGTCAGCTTGGGGGGCCTGGTTGCACAGCTGCCCAGTGTCTGTGGGAGGCCCACTCCTGTGCTGCAGGAAACAGACTCCTCTGTGTGCACACCCAGAGTCAAAGTCAGGTAGTACAACTGCCCTGTGTCAGTGGGAGGCCTGGTTGCACGTGTGCCATGGGAAACAGAATTGACTCCCCGTGTGCGCATGCCCAGAGTCAAAGTCAGGTAGCACAGCTGCCCTGTGCTGGAGGCCTGCTCATGCGGAGTGGGTCTAGCAGGTCCCATGCTGCTGCAGTGGGCCAGTGGGGAAGAGGATGGGCTCTGTGATTCACAGAAATCTGCGCCCAGGATGTCTGGAGTGTTGGTGTCTGTGGGTCTGCAGCTGTGGTAGCAGGTCTTTATCCCGAGTGGCTGTAGTGTTCCGGTTTTCATTTGAGACCAGATTGGGTGTTGGTGAGGCTAGGTTCCTAGTCATAAGCAGTTCTGCTCTTCAAGATGGTTTGGTTTCTCAAACCCTGATCTTCTGATTCATAAGTTGACACTCAACCACTGGGTCACACCAGCTGGGCAACTGCTTACAGTCTTATGAGATCTTTTTTTGTTGGTAACTAACATTTTTCTCTCTTGCTGCTTTTAAGATTCTCTGTTTGTTTATAATATTGGCATTCTAATTATGATGTGTGTTGGTGTGGGCCTGTTGGAGTTCATCTTGTTTGATACTCTCTGCACTTCCTGGATTTGTATGTCAGTTTTCTTCTCTGGGTCAGGGAAGTTTTCTGTCATTAGTTTTTCAAATAGTATTTCAATTTCTTGCTCTCTCTCTTCTCCTTCTGGCACCCCCATGAGGTGAATGTTGGTATGCTTGAAGTTGTTCTTTAAACAATCCTCATGTTTTGCATTATTTTTCCTTTTTGCTCTTCTGATGGGGTGTTTTCTGCTTTCTTATATTCCAAATTGCTGATCTGATTCTCTGCTTCATCTACTCTATTGTTGATTCCCTGTAATTTTTCATTTCAGTTAGTGTATCCTTAATTTCTGACTGGTTCTTTTTTATGGTTTCCATGTCCTTTTTTATGCTGTGGATGTCCTCACCAAGTTCCCTGAGCATCCTTATAACCATTATTTTGAACTGTGTATTTCTTAGTTTGCTTGCCTCCGTTTCATTTAGTTCTTTTTTCTGGATATTTTTCCAGACACTTTTATTTGGGAACTGTTTCTTTGTCTCCTTATTTTCGTTGCTTCCCTGTGTTTGTTTTTATGTATTAGGTCAAGCTGATATGTTTTTTGAACTTGGTAGAGTGGCCTCATGTAGTAGGCTTCCAGTCCAGTCTGCATCTCTGCCTCTCCACCAGTCTCCTGTGGCTTCTTCTTTATATCCTTAGTTACAGGACTTCTGTTAGCTAGATTTCAGGTATTGTGAATGATGGTTGTTCTGTAGTTTAGTTGTAATTTTAATGTGGTTGTGGGAGGTTCTGACTATTGTATTTATATACAATACCATCTTGATTGTCAAACATATTTTTAAAAGAAATATTTATTAAATATTGACAATGTGTTCTGCGCTATGCACCACTGATTGCTAGACTATACTGATTAGGTTATGGCAAAATATGGTGGTGGTGTTGGAGCCAATTGATTGTGATTCTTTGTAAGAGTTAATATGCTGCAATAATATCTGAGGAATGATGATAATAATAGAAACAGAGAAAAAATAGGATTATGAAAGAGAAGTATATAAGAATCCCTTTTATTAAATGTGGTCAAGGGAGGCTTTTCTGGAAAAAGTTTGTTTTCAAACTTTCTGACAACATTTCTTCTTATACCACACTAATTTAGACTTTGTAACTTGACAGCACTCTGATGAAATATTTCTGAAGTCTAAAGTCACAAGTTTTGAGTCTTGTGGACTGCAAAGCATCTCAAAAGCCAAATTCTTAAAGTAAGAGATAGTTTTATGTTCTGTGGTTTATTTGCTGTCACCTCCTTGTTCTCATTGAAGAGAATGCTTTTGCCATGAAATCTTGCTAGTACTAGAGTAGAGCAATACTCTTTCCCCTACTTTTTAAGCAGTCTAAAGTGTTGGATTTTCAGTCAGTTACTGCTATTGACTCATTTTAAAGCAAAAATCTTTATGTACATCCATCTAAGGGACCATTAAATATGGTACCCAGAAGATACTTTTCTTTCTTCTGTTCTTTTGTCCTTTTTTTCCCTGGGTAAAAGTCAGCATTGACTCTGAGGTATAATTCCCAGGAAAATCCAATCAAGAAAAGATGGCTATTCCCAAGGCTCAGACCAATCATTTGGTCACCAATATTCAAGTTGCTAATGAGATTCTTTTTTACTTGAGAAAAACAATATTAAGCACTTTGTTTTGAACATGGTTATAATCTCAGAAGGTGAAGCTATCTTCCCTGGAACCTAGAAAAATGTTCCTACGTCAATTGCTATCATGGAAAACATATGTAAAAACAAATGTTTTACTATTTAGACTGAGCATTAATTCAACTTATTCAACAGTCTCTCTCTAATGATTGCTCAGTTATTATTTACTTTTATTATTTACTTTCTTAACTTAATCTACAGTTTGTTATTCAACATATTTTTACATATGTATTCTGACAAAGCACAAAGGGGAGTATGAAGGTGAGTAAGTTATAGCTCTTTTTAAGGGTATTGGGAATATGTTTTTGGAAGGGAATATGTTTTTGGAAGGGTTGTGAATGAAGGGTGGGTTTTGGCCTAAAACATTGTCTTCCAGGAGGGGGAAATAGCATAATAATTTCATTGTTTCTATTTAATATTCCCTTCTATTCCCCTATTCTGTATTTCTTTTTAGTTTTTAATGCTAAATAAATTCCGAAGTAATGTTTTAAGTTTCTATGTTTTAAAACTCCAAATTTCTGTCATTTGGGTCTCAGCATCCATCAAACTAATCCTTATTTTTCCCTTTTAGAAATTATAACTCTTATATAATGGCAGTTTTATATCATCTCACAAAATTTGGAGAAAATTGATCACCGTTTGAGGAGAATAGATTTTTTTTGGTCTAACTCAGGTAAGAGAGAGTTCTGATTCCCTGCCTTCATTTGCAAATAGGATTAATAACATTTCTGTTCTGGAGTGTGAATCATTTCTAGGGCTCAGAGAAGACTCATCTATGTTGATTTTGATCCAATTCAGGGGAAGCTGTCAGTGGAATGCAATAAACTAGAATTGTCATGTAAAAACTTTACCACAGGGCACTAAGATCAGGGATATAGGCAAAATTTCAGAAGTTGAGAGTTAGTTTATTGATGTTTCTTTCTGGTGTGCAAGGAGGGCCAGTTAAGAGTAGGAGAGTTGTGGTAGCCTAGAATAGTTCTGAAGCATGGCATAGTTATGGACATATATAACTAAAATAAAAAATATTATTAGAGTTTAATTTACATAAACCCAGGCAGCTGCATTAATTTTTTCCTAACACCTCATGTACAAGTGGCTCAACATGTAAATGGTTTTAACTAAAAACGCTCTGGAAAAAATAATTCTGGAGACTAGGAACTTAGAACAGACTATATCTGGGTAAGAATGACATAGTGGAGGACTTCGGCTAGTCAGCAGACAGTGTGAGGGCAGCAGACAACTAAGCAGTAGTAGATGTCAGCCTGACAAAAGACTGTACAGAAGCTGGAGATGAGGTTGTCGATACCAAAGACCCACTTTGTCTTCTATGAAATTCTATTAAGTACCTTGGTAATAAAAGCTACTTCCTCATAACCTTGAAGTTATTTTTGATTTAAGTTGTCAGTGACTTACAGAGTAGTGTAGTGAAGAAAGGCTGCACTCTGAAATCAACTTGTTTTTTATTTATTTTATTTTTAAAATATGTTTTTATTGACTTTAGAGAGAGAGGATGGGAGAGGGAGAGATAGAAACACAAACGAAAAAGAAACATCGACCTGATCGACTGCCTCCTGCATGCCCCTGGTGGGGATTGAGCTGGTAACCCGACCATGTACCCTGGCTGGAAATGAAACTGGCAACCTCTTGTGCATGGGTTGACGCTCAGTTGTTTTGTAAATTAATAGTTTTGTTAAAGAGAAAGACATGTGCAATATAAAAAATGTATAGAAGTATAGAGAAGAGAAAAAAATCATCCCTAGACTCTATAGAAAGATAGCAACTGTTAAATGTTTTTTAAAATTGTTTTTTATTTTTCAATTATAGTTGACATACAATATTATATTAATTCCAGATGTACAACATAGTAAGTAGACACTGACATACCTTATGAAGTCATCACCCTGATAAGTCTAGTACCTATCTGATACCATACATACTTATTATAATATTATTATCTGTACTTTGCATCTTTGTGACTATTTTTATAACTGGAAATTTGTACATCTTAATTGGATTTTTATTTTATTATTATTTTTTTTCTTTTTTAAAAAATATTTTATTGATTTTTCACAGAGAAGAAGGGAGAGGGACAGAGAGCTAGAAACATCTAGCAAGGTACATGCCCTTGACCGGAATCGAACCTGGGACCCTTCAGTCCGCAGGCCAATGCTCTATCCACTGAGCCAAACCAGTTCGGCTGGATTTTTATTTCAAATTCTAGTTCTTTGTGATCTTGTAGAGAAAATTTTATTTGTCTCCAAGATCAGTCTTCATTGTACTAGAAGGTACTTGGGAAGATATTAATTCTAAGTTTGGAGCCCTAAAGAAATCGAACTCTCTATGTAGCTTTTCTTTAATCGTTTTATTTCAAAGCAATAAATAAGGATATTGTTTTTGAGAGTTACAATATACTTCAAACCTCAATGCCATGATTAAGAAGGATCCTATCAGTGTGTATTAAGTGGCATTTGCATCCCTGGAGAAATTAGAGAGTAAAAAAAGTACCAGACAAGACTGGACATATTACATGAATCTTGGAATCAGATGGTTGATATAGATTATTTCTGAAGGTTCATCTCAAATAATTTATATCCATAAAAACATTATATGTGATATTAGACTGATATTGGACACAGCTCTGCTGGAAGAAGCAGATGCTATTTTCAATACAAAATAATAATTGCATGTAAAGGGATTCATGAGCAATATAAACAAGATCCATTGGAAGTGAACTGAATTTAAATAGAGGATGGTTATTCTTGAAATCCAAATTTTAGACTGGAAGGTGGAAATCATGAAGGGAAAGAAAATAGGGAGGGTAAATTTCAGGAGGCATAATATGATAAATAGAAGTTCCAGAAAGAAAATGAACTAATTTAATTAAAATGGAAAGAGGAGGTGAGATGAAGGGGGAGAAAAATATTTTCAAGGTCTAATCTTACCTAGTGTAAGGGAAAGCAGGAAAGAAATAAAACTTATTGGGAGGGAAAATAGTTGGCATCTTATTTTAAAATCAGAGTAGAGACATTTGTCACTGGAAAAGGGACAATTAACAACAACAAAAAGAAAAGAAAAGTATAACAGGACTTCTGTGTTAATAATTGGGCTGATTAAATGAACACCATCTTAACCAAACCAACAAAAATTAAACAGAACAAGTTATATTTTTCTTGTTGACATTATTGCAAGCCCAGAAAACCCAACACATTTTAGTGAAAAACGATTTTACACAATAGCAGAATATAGTAACAGACAAAAAAATACCCCCTCCCCATTTTAGCAAGAAGAATCTAGAAATGGAGATGAGGAGGGGAATTACATTCACGATGTCAAAGAAACTATATAAAATACATGGGAATAATTTAAACAAAGAAGCATATAACATATATGAACAAAGGGAAAAATCTTATTGAAGGACATGAAATGAGGTTTGAACAAATAGATGAATGTATTATTCTTGAATGGGAAGACATCATCATAATAATGCTACTTCATTCAAAGTTAATATATACATTTAATGCAATTCAAATCAGAATCCAATGGAATTTTTTGGAGGATTGGATAAACTGATCTTAAAATGTATATGTAGTAATATATGCTCAAGACCAGCCAAAAGGTATGAAACAAGGTATAAGAACAGTGAAAAAGGGATTTGCTTTATCAGATATAATGATAAAGCCACTATTGTGAAATACCCAAATATTTATACAGAAATAGATAAATATATCAGTGGAAGTAGAATAAAGAATCCAGAAACAGATCCCAAAATATCTAAGAATTTAGCATATGAAAAAATGGTAGTTAAATTCAGTGGGGAAAGAACAGGCCATTTAACACACAGTACCATTACAATTCTATTCATCCAAAAGAAATGAAAAGTGGACTTATATTCTAAAACATACAAGAAATAATAGAGCACAGTTGTAAATAAAAAGCAAAAAAATAATAAAATGCTGAAAGAAAATCTAAGGGTATACATGTATGGTCCAGGAGCAAGGGTAATCTTAACTAAGACTAAACTCAGTAGCTATAAAATAAGTAATAGCTGGATTTAATCACATAACAATGAAAAACTTGAGTATAGCAAAAGAAACCATAAACAAAATTAATAGATAATTGATTTAGAGAAAATATATAACAAATGACAAGAGCTTAAAATCTATAATATAAAAAGAACTCCTATAATTTGATAAGAAAAAGCAGAATAGGAAATAAGAAAAGATATGAATAGGAAATTCACAGAGCAAACCCAAACTGCAAAGATAAAAACAATAAAACCAACTTGTTCAAATGTATTGGTTGTCAGGGAAATGAAAATTAGAGCAACAATGAGCTATCACTTTACACCCAATATACTGGCAACAATTTTAAGAAGTGTTAACATTTATTCTTGTGGAAATATGTGTGGTTACAGACTTTTTTGAAGGCAATCAGGCAGAACTACTAAAATTAAAAATATATGTACTTTTGCCTGGCTGGTGTGGCTCAGCGGTTGAGCATTGACCCTGGAACCAAGAAGTCACCGGTTCGATTCCCAGTCCGGGTACATGCCCGGGGTTGCAGGCTCAATCCCCAGTAGGGGGCATGCAGGAGGCAATCAATTGATGATGCTCTTCTCTCATAGATGTTTTTATCTCTACATCCCTCTCCCTTTCTCTCTCTTTAAAAGATCAATAAAAACATATACAAATATATATGTACTTTAATCCAGCGATACTACTCCTGGGAATCCATGACACAGAAACAAAAGCATTAATTGTTTGCAGCATTGTCTGTAGGGGCCAACCCCCTCTCCCCCAAACAAACAAATAAAAAAACCCCACAAACAAACAAAAAACAAACAAACCACCAACAAAAACCAACCAAACAAAAACAGAACTAGAAACAAGGTGAACATTTACACTGCGAATATTAGGCATTAAAGAATAAAATAGAGCACCTCCTCAGTTCTCTGTGCCTTTTTGCACATATTTCCATTCTGTGGCATATATGAGTGTAGCAATTAGTAAGTATAAGTCTCTGTATTTCCTGATGTACCTCTCCTTAAATTCTTAGGTGCCTTTGTCTACATTTTCCTGTCTTCTTTATCCACTAACACCCAAGCTAAACTTGAGGCACATGATTAAATGATACCAAAGATCTAGACATGGAAAAATGTCTGGTGCTGGCTCTGTGATTCTTGAACTACATAAACTCGAAGTAGCTGTGTACAATGACAAGGTGATCTTTAGTTTTTTGAAATTTGTGTAACTCCATAGCCAGGACTTCCTTTCCACCTTAAAAATATTATGTCACCTCTCTCTTATGCTTTCCAGGTAACTTCAGGATCAGCCTAGCACACCAAGTTGATGGATGGAGGAAATTACTCGGTGGTGTCTGAATTTTTGTTGCTGGGACTCACCAGTTCCTGGGAGATTCAGATTCTTCTTTTTCTGCTTTTCACAATATTTTATATAGCAAGTATGCTAGGAAACCTTCTCATTGTGCTGACAATTATCTCAGACCATCACTTGCATTCCCCCATGTACTTTTTGCTGGCAAATCTCTCCCTTATTGACACAGGTGTTTCTAGCATTGCAACCCCAAAGATGGTTTATGACATTTTCAGAAAACATAAAGTCATCTCTTTGAAAGGGTGCATTACTCAGATGTTCTTTATTCACACTGTTGGGGGTGCAGAGATGGTGCTGCTTATAGTCATGGCCTATGACCGATACATTGCTATCTGTAAACCCCTCCACTACCTGACCATCATGAGCCTAAGAATGTGCATTTCTCTTTTGGCTGTTGCTTGGACCATTGGACTCATCCACTCTGTGGCTCAACTGGCTTTTGTTGTAAACTTACCCTTTTGTGGTCCCAAAAAAATGGATAGCTTTTATTGTGATTTTCCTCGGTTCATCAAACTTGCGTGTACAGACACTTATAGATTGGAGTTTCTGGTCACTGCCAACAGTGGTTTCATTTCCATGGGCACCTTCTTTATCTTGGTTATATCTTACATCTTCATCCTGGTCACAGTTCGCAAACACACCTCAGGTGGCTCATCCAAAGCCCTCTCCACTCTCTCAGCTCACATCACTGTGGTGGTCTTTTTCTTTGGTCCTTGTATTATTGTCTATGTGTGGCCATTCCCTACCTTACCCATAGATAAATTTTTAGCCATTTTTGATGCCCTTATCACTCCTTTTATGAATCCTATTATCTATACATTTAGAAATAAGGAGATGAAGGTGGCAATGAGGAGACTGTTTGGTAAGGTTTTAAGTTTCAGGAAGTGTTCCTTCATGCATAATTCAAGAAATTCAGATTCATCTTGACTATAGTACTTGGAAATGAATCTCTTTAATTAAACTTTTCATAGATCTTTTTAATTTAGAAAATGATTTCAAGAAAATGATTTCAATATCCATTGTGAAATATCTCCTCAAGGACTCTGTTCTGATCTGGTCAGTTTTTCACAAGGATCCTAATGTTGAGGACGAGTGACTTCAGCTTTGGAATGTAGTCTCCTTTATTATTGAAGACTTTGGTGAAAGCTGCAATCTCACATTTTGGGCACATTTTCCGGGAATGTAAATTGTCTTATCTTTGGTAGTAATTCTCAGAGACATATCTCTTCTAATCTACACATGTACCAATATTCATGCTCTTTGAATTACTTGGTGTCTATATACCAGGAGGAATAAACAACATGAAGATGATTACCCAGGTAGCTTTTAAACTTTGAGGCTTCTAACTTCTGGATATGCCCATCCATGCTCAGACTTAGTTAATACTAATGTTTTAGAATTAGAATTGAAAGGTGAAATTTGGGGTAAATCAAAGAGTGACAACTCAGGAAACTTTACTATTATTAATCAAATGTTCTGAGATCAGAAGGTGTGTATGGTAATTATGTTTCACTCCAATTGTTTTCTAAACAATAGTCATTATTTTTATATGGCAAAGAAAATTATGTGACTCTTAAATATTATAAATAGATTGAATATTTTGAAGCTAAAAGGGGTGGTACTGGTTTATGAATAAATGAATAAAAATGTAAAATATTTCTATATCATGTGGACCAGTTTTATAACTAAATAAAAAGCAAAAAAAGTGTAGATATTACAAAAGAAAATTTATTACAAAACTATCTATAGCCCATCTGGTGTAGTGTCAACCCATGAACCAAGAGGTCACTGGATTGATTCCCGGTCATGGCACATGCCTGGGTTGAGGGCTCAGTCCCCAGTAGGGAGTATGCAGGAGGCAGCCAATCAATGATTCTTTCTCATCATTGATGTTTCTATCTCTTCTTCTCTCTTCCTCTCTGAAATCAATAAAAATTAAAAATATATTAAAATAAAACAAAACAAAAAACTGTCTATAAATGGATATAAAGCTATAGTGAAGAAATGTATTAAACTTTCCATGTGCTAAGATATACAATTATTTAAAAAATATACTGTTCAAAAGAGTATAAGTAACTATTCAGAACTTTAAAGAGTATCCCACTGTTCTTTCTGGGTTACCAAATGAACAGGGACAAGTGTTAAGTGAAGGTATTATTATTCACGTGTAGGTTAGTTCACTTGTTATGAAACTGGCTAATTATTCTTAAAAGTCCAAGTGATCATCTGCAACAATAGATTGTTAGTAAAGGATGGGAAGAACAATGCTAAAGGCTGAAATAATATTTCTGACAAGTCTTTACCCTCTGCCCTGCACATATTTGCCAGTTAACCTCAGGTAAATGATTAAATTGTCTCAAGCTTGAGGAAAGATGTGTTGTCACTCCTTTTTTGCAGTTATTTTTTCATGTATTAAAAATTTTCATTCCATTTTTAAAATTGAGATATAATTGACATATCCTACATAATAAAAGACTAATATGCTAAGTGTCCGGTCATCTGGTTGTCTGTTCAACCAATCAAAGCATAATATGCTAAGGCCACTCAACTGCTCACTATGACATGCACTGACCACCACGGGCAGACAGTCAACTGGTTGACCAGTCACTATGATGTGTACTGACCACCAGGGGCAGACGCTCCGACCAGTAGGTTAGCTTGCTGCCGGGGTCTGGCTGATCGGGCTGAGCGAGATAGGCCAGACATGCCCTGGAGCCCTCCTGCGGTCACTCCCCAGCTGGCCAACTTCCTGTGTTCCTCCCCAGCCCCAATTGTGCACCGGTGGGGTCCCTCAGCCTGGCCTGTGCCCTCTCACAATCCGGGACCCCTCGGGGGATATCAGAGAGTCAGTTTCGGCCTAATCCCACAGGCCAGCCAAGGGACCTCGTGCAGCAGGCCTCTAGTAATATTATATTAGTTTCAGGTGTACAACATAATGATTCAATATTTGTATATTTTGCAAAATGGTCTTAATAATCTAGTTGATATCTAACACCACAATACTTACGTTAAAAATTTTTTTATTTTAAAATTACAATTTATGTTCAATAGTATATTCAACTACAGTTTATATTCGACATTATTCTGTATTAGTTTCAGATGTACAGCATAGTGGTTAGACAATGATGTACTTTACAGAGTGGTCCCCCTGATATTTCAAGTACCCACCTGGACCCAACATAGTTGTTATGATATTATTGAGTATATTCCATGTGCATGATGAGAACTTAAAGATCTATTCTCTTAGCAACTTTCAAATGTATAATACAGTATTAAGTATAGTCACCATGCTGTACATTACATCCCCAGGACTTATTTTATAACTCTAAGTTTGTACCATATTTTTTTAAACAGCTTTCCTTTAGTGTATATATAGTTAGTTATAAAATTTTACTGACAGAAAGATGCACTGTGTACTTTTCTGATTATTTTCTTTGGATAAAACCTTAGATATGTAATTACTGGGTGAAGAGTAACTGTATCTTTAAGGCTTTTGTTTCATATTACTAATTGTCCTGAATGAGGAGGATCTTGTTTAAAGATATAGACAACAATCTGAATGTTTTCATTTTCATTCAAATCAATATATATTAAAATTTTACTTGATTTATTTATAAGTTTCAAGCTTATTAGCTTTTTACCCTTATATTTTAGGTCATCTGGTTTGCTAAGAATTTTCATCAAGAAAAATGTGTTGGCCCGGCTGGCATGGCTCAGTGGTTGAGCATCCACCTATGAATCAGGAAGTCATGGTTTGATCCTGGTCAGGGCATATGCCCAGGTTGGGGGCTCAATCCCTAGTGTGGGGTGTGCAGGAGGCAGCCGATCAATGATTCTCTCTCATCATTGATGATTCTATCTTTTCCTCCCTCTCCCTTCCTCTCTGAAATCAATAAAAATATATTAAAAAAGAAAAATGTGTTGTGTTTTGTCAAATGTTATATTTTATGTAGAACATTCTGTGTCAGAGGCTTTTGTTTTTTGGATAGGATACTCTTTCAATCTGAAAGTCAGTTCTTTTATTTCTGGAAAGTTTTCTTATGTGTTAGCCTTAAAGATGTGTTCCGTTCCATTGCATTTTCCACTTTGGGACCCAAATTATGTGTGTATTGAATCTTTCATATCTATATCTTCTTCCTACACCTTTTAATCTTTTAATTCATTTCCATTTCATTTGGTTCTTATCCCTTTCTTTAGCTCTCTCCCATTTGTGTCAGCAGTGTCTGCTTTCCTCTGGACTCTTTCCAATTTTACCTTAATATCTGTGGTGAATACTTTTTTCTTTTACTTCTTTCTTGAGATGTGTCTGTTCATATTTAATCTCTTTTTCCTAGCTTATCTTTTTGAGATTTTCAATCTATATATCTCTTCTAAAGTTGATCGATCCAGTAAATTAAACAAAATTCATGGTTAAATATTTGGTCGTGATTTTTGGTTCATTTGCTCTATGGCAATATTTTTATGGAGCCTTTTCCCTGCCATTTGTTTTCATGTGGTTTTTTCCCCCAATTGGGTAGATCTTGTGTTGGCTTTTTTAATAGCTAATTTTTAAAATTTAAAATATTTTTCTTTAAAATTGTTTTTAGCATTTATTTAGCACTTTATAGTTTTAAAAGCACAGCTATTTGTTTGTGGTAATTTTATACTCTTTCCTACTACAAAATTTTAATTTGCTTTAATATATTGTTCTCTGTACCCTTTTACCCTCATTCCACCTCTTCCCCCCCCCCAACCACTCCTCTCTCTTTTTTTATTCCTTAGGCTCTTTTATTTTTGTGGTGAAAATTTAGCTTAAGAGTTCCAAATGAGTAGTTTTTAAATATGCCTTGCTTGGGGGTAACTAGTGTCATTGCTTGTAGTGGAAGGTTCTGTCTGAGCCTGGATTGGAGGAGGGTAATAAGGCAGAATGACTGGCTTATTTCACTTTGCCTACTGTTCTTCAGGTCCACCAATCCTGTTGCAAAGGGTAAAATTTTCTTCCTTTTTACAGCAGAGTAGTATTCCATTATGTAAATGTATCACAGCTTTTTAATCCACTCATCTACTGCTTCCAAATATTGGCTATTGTAAATAATACTGCAGTGAACATAGGGTTACATATATTTGTTCAAATTAGTGTTTTGGGTTCCTTTAGATAAATTCCCAGAAGTGGAATCACTGGGTTATAAGGCAGTTCCATTTTTAATTTTTTGAGGAAACTCCATACTGTTTTCCATTATGGTTGCACCATTCTGCATTCCCTGCAACAGTGCATGAGGGTTCCCTTTTCTTCACATCCTCTTGAACACTTGTTGTTTGTTGATTTATTGATGACAGCCATTCTGACAGGTGTGAGGTGATATTTCATTGTGGTTTTAATTTTCATTTCTTGATGATTAGTGACATTGAGCATCTATTCATATGTCTATTGGCCAGCTCTATGTTCTCTTTGGAGAAGTATCTATTTAGGTCCTTTGCCTATTTTTCAATTGGATTTTTCTTTTGGTGTTGAGTTTTATAAGTTCTTTATACATTTTGGAAATTAATCCTTTATCAGATGTATCATTGGTGAATATGTTCTCCCATTCAGTGGGTGGTCTTTTAATTTTGTTGATGGTTTCATTTTCTGTGCAAAACTCTTCAGTTTGATGTAGTCCCATTTGTTTATTTTTTCTTTTGGTTTTCTTGCCTGAGGAAATATATCAGAAAAAATATTGCAGAAATGTCCAAGATTTTACTGCCTGTTTTCATCTAGGATTTTTTATGAGTTTTGGTCTAACATTTAATCCCTTTTGAATTTATTCTTGTGTGCGGGGTAAGAAGGTGGTCAAGCCAGTCAGAGAAAGACAAGTACCATAAAATTTCTCTCATATGTGGAATTTAATGAACAAATTGAACTACCAAGCAAAATAGACACAGACTCATAGATAGAGAGCAGGCAGACAGCTCTGGTGGGAAGAGTTAGGGGCTGGAAGGATTTTGCAAAAGAAAAAAAAAGAACTGATGGAGATGGACAACAGTGTGGTGATTGCTGGGGAGGAGGAGAAGGGGTGGATGGAGGTGGAAGAGGGCATAGAGGGGATAAATGGTGACTGGGAAAAAAAGGAATAGAAAAGGAAACAGGGACAGAAGGAAGGACAGAAAAGTCTAAGGATGGCTGAACCGGCAAGACGTGGTCACCTTCACTCATATTTCTGCTCCTCATGCTTAAATCTCGTGATTTTGATTATTCATGGGAAATTGTTACACCACAAATTAAATCTTCATTTTGAAAAAAAGAAAAGTCTGAGGATATGGATCTTAAAAAGAAAAGGCAGAATGATGTTCTATACAGAGGCATATTGCCCAAGTTGCCTCAGACCGACACTCTGCCCAGGCTCATGTTCCTTTCTCTCTCTCTCTCTCTCTCTCTCTAATGAGTTTATTTATTTATTTATTTATTTATTTATTTATTATGTATTTATTTGGGTTAATACTCATCTGTGGTATTTTTCCATTGGTTTTAGAGAGAGTGGAAGGCAAGGGGAGAGACAGAAAGATAGAAACATCAATGTGAGAGAGACACATTGACTGGTTGTCTCCCACACCTGCCCGACCAGCCGGGGATCGAGCCTGCAACTGAGGTACGTGCCCTTCACTGGAATTGAACCCAGGACCCTTCAGTCCATTGGTTGATGCTCTTTCCACTGAGCCAAACCAGATAGGGCTATAATAAGATTTTTAAATAGTAATTTCATAATCTACTTTCTTAGCTGCTGCCTCTTTAGAAAATGTGGTATATTTTTCCTGCTCTAACTCTTTGTGGCCATTTCATCTAACTCATGTCAGTGAGCAAATGGAACTGTTTTAGGTTAGCAGGATTTTTCTTTCTCATCAGCTAATTTTTACCCCTTTGTATGAGTAAGCTTTTAAAATAATATAATTTTATTTATTAATTTAATTTATTTTATTATTGTTATTTTTCATCTTTATTGTTGAAAGCATTGCATATGTCCCCCTTTTCCCCCATTACCTCTCCCAACTTGCCCCCGCCCCCCACCCAGGCCTTCACCACCCTATTGTCTGTGTTCTTGGACTTCAGAGAGGAAGGGAGAAGGAAAGATAGAAACATCAATGATGAGAGAGAATCATTGATTGGCTGCCTCTTACAGGCCCCCTACTAGGGATGGAGCCTGCAACCCAGGCATGCACTCTGACTGGGGATAAAACTGTGACCTCTCGGTTTGTTGGTTGACACTCAACCACTGAGCCACACTGGCAGAGATGTCTGTGTAAGCTTTTTTTCTTCTTTATGACTATGAGCCATCAAGGTTAGTCAGGCAATTATAGAAATGTACATCATGCAAAAAGTGTTTTGTTTTTTCCTCCCCTACACACCAAACAAATATATTATTTCTTACAATTTATATTTATTACTTCCATTATTAGTAAAAATTTCCAAGACTGAATTGTATTATTTTCTGAATTTTCTTACCTTTGCTGTCATATGTGCAAAAATTGACCTTATGTCTTTTTCTTTGATGTTTATCTCCCCTTTTGGTACTCTCTTCCTCTCTCCCACAAATCAATGAGGATACTACAGCTATATACAACATAGGGAGCTTTGGAATTGGAAGGGACTGTGGAAATCATTTTTCTATAGCCTGCTGATCTTATGGATGAGGAAACAACACTATCCAGGTATAAAGTGAGTTATTTGAAGTTACAGAGTGAGTTACTGACCACATTTCAATAGAATTTAAGTCTTCTGATTTCTGATCCATCACCAAGTCCAGTACACCATAGTTGTTTCTGAATTAAAGGTATTGTTTGTGAAGCTGTGGATCATGCAATAGATTCTATAGCTAAACAGTTTCACGGGTATTATGAATGTACTAGGTTTTTATTATAGAATAGAATAGTCTTACAAATAATTCACACACACGTGCACACACAGGATTTCTATGAAGTGTCCTGTTTACCTGTCAAAGTGCTTGGTGGAGTTGAGTTTGATACAAATATAAGAAAGTGCATATTTATATGTTCCTTGGAGATCCTTCTTTAACCTCATTCATGAAATAAATATTTCAATTAAGTAAAAAAAAGTGGTGCTTTATCAAAAAAATATTTAGATCTTTTTCCTCCTTTTTTTTTTTTTTTGGTTAATCTTCACCGAAGAATATTTTCCTATTGATTTTAGATAGAGTGGAAGAGAGAGAGAGAGAGAGAGAGAGAGAGAGAGAGAGAGAGAAACAGAGAAACATTTATGTGAGAGGCACACATTGATTGGTTGCCTCCCTAACTTGTCCCGACTGGAATTTGCCCTTGACCGGGAAATGAACCAGAGACCCTTAGGTGCTTGGCCCATGCTCTAACCACTGAATAACACCAGCCAGTGTTAAATTTGAAATTATTTTTCTTAAAAATATTTTAATATGTTTTTTATTGATTTCAGAGAGAGGAAGGGAAAGGGAGAGAGAGAAATATTGATGAGAGAGAAACATCAATCGGCTGCCTCCTGCACGCTCCTACTGGGGATCAAGACTGAAACCCAGGCATGTGTCCTGATCTGAATGGAACAGGCAACCTCCTGGTGCATGGGATGATGTTCAACCAAGTGAGTCACACCAGCCAGCCCTTCCATTTTTTTTTTTTAAATACTCACCTAGGGATATGTTTTTATTAATTTTTAGAGAGGGAGAAAGGGACAGAGAGAGAAAGAAAGAGAGAGAGAAACATCCCATGTGAAAGAGAAACTTTCCTCCCTTTTGTGACTCATTAATAAATTCCTCTTTTGGTCTGCCAAGATTTTGGGTGACAATTCCCTTGGATTAATGAACTCATATGGGCAATATCAAGATTGCAATATCATTTGGTCAATAATCTCCTGTGTGTCAATTAGTCATATCTCCCACAATAATAACATTTTTATAGTGTTGTTTTTTGTGTGTGTGTGTGTATGAAGTAATACTAGTTTAAACCAGGGAAAGGTCGAATTTGGTTAACTCTTTGGAAAAACTCACATGTTATGTCTTCAAATGAGTGGGTTGGTGGCAAATATCAAAATAGCTTAGGAATATTGCTGTACAATGTTGAATTCCCCAAAGTCCAGTACTAAATAGATGTTTCTGGTGACAGGATTGTTTTGTATGAAAATCAATTAAATGCTATCTTGTACAATAGAAGCATCTTCCATTGAGCTTAATGAGCAAGAATCAATACAAATGAGAAGAAAAACCACATGCTGTCAGAAACTGAAATTACGTTTAGTTTTTGTCCATTGGTATCCAAGACTGAGATACAAAAAGGGGAATTATAATGATTAGGAGGCAGTCTTGAAAGTGGGAATAGAATTTGAATTGGTTTAGTTCTGCACTTTATTTCATTTTTTTTTTGGTCATGGAGACAAAGCACCTTTGGTTTCTCTATTAATTAGAAAATAGTAGTAAGAGCCGAGTCTCTTCTATGGGAAGCTAAAGGAGTTCATGTGGATCAATACAATGGTGAACTCAACCAGGATGCTCTGAAATGCTGATATACAGATTTGCTTTCTCTAGCCATGGCTATTTAAACAGCCAGGATGAATTATGAATGTGTTTGAAGTAGCTTAAGAAACCCAGATGCTTGTAAACACTTGAGGACAAAGCTTTCTTCTCTCTTACTTAGATCTGCCTATGATGCCGAGAGAACATGAGGCACCCAGAAGGGGACTAAGGTGTGTCATTTGTGCCATGAAAATCAGGAGGAAAAAGCAGTCTTGTTTACATACTGGTTAAGAGGCAGATCAGAGAATCAGGTCCCTATATTAAAGTTTCTAACTGAGATTTAGTCAATCAACAACTCACAATGGGTAGTTATGCAGTCTCTAATTGGTTGAAAAACATAGCTACAATATTTTGCGCCTTCTCCTGCTAAGAGGTAGAGTCTATTTCCCCAACCTTAAATTGGCTTGATCTTGCTCCTTGCTTTAACCAGTGGAATGTGGAAAAGATGATGTTGCATCAATTCCCGCATTTGGCATAGGTTGCTTTGCAGCTTCTGCCTTTGTCTTGTTGTAGTGTTCCCCAAGACGCTGTGAGGAAGCTTCAGCAAGACTACCGAATGATGGTGATGGAAAAAGACGCTGCTGATTGATAAAAGCCCCTCGGGGAGAGCAGTGTAGCCATTAGGCAGCATGAAGGCCCCAGACGTGAATGAGGCCATCTTATCCTCCAACCCCAGTCAAGCTGCCAGATAACTGATGCCGCATAGGAAAGCCAAGCTGAGCTTAGCCCTAATTGCAGTCATGAGCAAGTAAAATGTTATTGATTTAAGCTGCTTTGTGGGACAGCAATAGATAATTAATATAGAGTACTCTGTATAATTATAGTTCATCAATGTTCCTTTCACTGACTCTCTGCATACTTAAAAAATATTTTTATTGTTTTTAAGAGGAAGGGAGAGGGAGAGAGAGATAGAAACATCAATGATGAGAGAGAATGGAGTCCAGGGATGGAGTCCAATCAGGCCACACTGGGGATGGAGCCCACAACCCAGGCATGTGATCTGACTGGGAATCGAACCATGATCTCCTGGTTCATAGGTCAACACTCAACCACTGAATCACGCCTGCCGGGTGTAAAGATAAAATATGAACAAAGAGCGTTTTTCATTCTGTTGTTTCTTTTTAAGAAGCTGATCTATGAGAGATTAAATCATTAGTGATTTGTTTCATTCCAGCTTCATTAGCATTTTGCATTCAGCCCCTTGTGCTGCTATCATAACACCTTCTTCATCTCTTCACATCACACACACACAAAAGAACTAACTAACTGTTGTTGGGTCATCTGTCTATATTATTATCTTTAATATATTTGTCCTTTCTAATGAGACATGGAGAACATTCTAGATGCCACATTAAAGCCCTTTTTTTAAATTATAAAAGAAAAATTTAAACATAACCAACAATACTGAAAATAATGTAACAGGCCTTTATAGCCTCAGTCAGAGTTTTTATTGAACATGCATTTTTTGCTATTTTATGAATGGCTAACTATTGAGTTATCTTTTTCTCCCTCTTGCTCTCTCTCCCTTCCTTCCTATGAAGATGATAAACATCATTTTCACTTTTTAAAAAGGTATATATTTTCATTCTTACAGAGTTTCTTCCTTCACAACTAAGAAAAACAAGCAGTAAAAAGGTAAAAAGAATTGGTAATATCACAAAAATGTCCCTAGTCTCCTGTCCTCTTCCTCAAGTGACCCATTATCAGCTTTTCCCTTTGGTTGTTGTGGCCAAATTTCTGTGGTCCCAGGAAACAACTCCCTTAGCTAAATGCACTCGGGATGGCAATCCTAAGCTGTACAGCAGCAGTTAGTAACTTTCAAGTGTTGCTAATTGGCTGCTTTTCTTGCCAAGGAGGTAGTGCACATGGCTTTTTATGCCAGGTGACAATAACATTTCAAAAGCAAGAGCCCTGTATTCTCTGTTCTAGCTCCATTGGTCCAGGTAGGTTAAATGGATGGAAACTGCTTTTGATGGAGATCAGAACTTTAAGTAGAAACACACAGAGCAGTGAGAAGGGGTATCTAATCAACCAGAAGTGAATCAACTCTGTTATTCAACATGGAGATTGAAGCAGATAAACTCACAACCAAAATATAGAAGACAGCAGGATAGAGTCATGACTTCATGTTCTGTATTGGAAAAGTCATTCTAGTAACATGTTCACAGATGTCTTGAGTGTTGGTCTCCAGGTAGAGAATAAAGTAGGAGCAGAAGATTTGAACTCAGCGGGAATAAAATATGAAGAATATTGGACAATGCTGAAGAAACCAGTTTTGATATATTTTGATTTCCTGGGCCACAGACTAGATGAAAAGGTTAGACCATCACAGCAAAAGAAGCACAGAGTAGAGGAAATTGCCTGAATTGACTGGAGAAGTCAATGGTCAAACCTTAATTCTGGGTTTTCCATCATCAACTTGTTCCTTAGTGTAAGAAAATCCATGTATCCTCTCTGTACGTTGGTTTTCTTAACTCTAAAATAAAAGGATTTTACAGTTACTAGCAAAGTTTCATTCAGATCCTAGCAGCAACAGGCTCCTACTAGACTTGCTGCACTGATAGCAGCTGGGAAGCATGCAACTCCAGTGACCATTCCTGTACATCTTTCCACTATTCTGAAGTGTCCAGAGCTCTTTATACTCATATGGAGAAGAACAAACTAGTGGAGAAAATTTAGGGTGATCAGATTGAAGATTTCTTTAAAAAATTCATTACTTTTCATCAATTCCAATTTAAACTCAACCTTGTTAATAATTTGAGACTAAGGTTAGGAAGTAGATAATTACAAATCTTTATCTGAGTGACAACAAACATTGAGATACTTTAAAAAGTATTTTAGAATTGTCAGTCTTGTTTGAATTGGTGGTAAGCCCATATTATTTATAATTTGATTCCTATTTGTGTTGGTTAGCACAAGGATGAGCAGACATGAAAAGAGAAGGGAGTCAACTGTACACTAGATGGCCTCTAAGTTATCTCTCATTCCTACATCTTATGCTTCGTGGTGGGAGTGTGGGCAGAAGTCAATGCTCCATGTTAACAGGGTAGTGGGATTCAGGACCCAGCAAAGGCATACTGGAACTTAGTTGCTGATTCCCATTGATAACCTATTTTCCTTTTGCAGTAGTGACTTAAGTGGAGAGTTTCATTTTGTTCCTCACTGAAAAGATCAGATTTAAACTATTATTCTGACTTTGTTTAAAAGGGAAGATGTTTATGGAGACTGGCACAGAGTATGGCTCCTCAAGTTTTCAGGATAGACAGAACACGAAAGACTGGCTAGGAAGCATTTGTCACAACAATGAGTGTACAATCCTGTTTTCCAACTTTTTACCAACACTAGGAATTATCTAACTGTACAATCTGCAGATATGATACATAAAAAATAATGAATTTTGGGGGAAGATAAAATAAGATTTTGTGTGAAAATTAAAAAGTGTTTGGCATTGAGTGGAAATCAGAAGCTGATGGAATAACTTTCAGCTTCCAGGAAGGTAATTTAGAATGCAATCATTTGTTTGGACAAATTGCATCTGTGGGGAGGTTGCTGGTAAAAATCCCTGTGAAAGAAACTTAAGTGATTCCAAGTTGCGTTGCTTTTTATTAATGTGAATATTGTTTATACCATTATCAAGATAAAGTCTAAAAATGCCATTATAAAGATATATTTAAAATATTTTACAGTGACAGGGAATTAAATAGTGGCCTTTGCTAAACCATTAATGAATTATTATTATTATTATTATTATTATTATTATTACTTGGGTTTTGGCTTGGTTACCACAATATATAAAAAATTATCTTCATTTAGTATATGTAAAAGTAAAGGTATCAAGAAGACTTCATAGAGGAAGGAGTTCTGCACAGTGGGCTGTTGAAGAATAGGAGGAATGAGAGATGTAATGAAGGCAAGGGCATTGCCGGCAAAGTGAAGGATGTGGAGGGAAGCCATGAGCCACACTATTTGAAAGTGTATATGAAGGAAGAGTAAATACCATATGAGTGCATGTCCAGGGAAGAGGAAGTAGTTTAGCTTAGAGTGTGAGATATAGGGAGGAGTGGAATAACAAAATTATTAGTGAATATCTTAGAGGAGTAGCTTTGATCTGTGTTATAATTTGGGAGATACCTTATGATTACATTTTTGGGAGCTTTGAATCTCTAAAGATACAAATTGTGTAATTTTTCAGATCCACACACATTGATCTATGTTCTAAGTAAAATTGATATATACTCTGAAAAAATGTAAGATAGTAGGTTAGAGCATAAAGTGAAAAGTAAAGGATTCCTTTTCCTGCACAATTTTCTCAACCCCAGTCTTTAGAGATAATTGTACTTATTGTGTGTGTTTCTTTTGCTGTGTCAACCTAGGCATTTTCTATCCATTTATTGTTTTATTTATGTAATATTATATTTGTAATTTATTTATATAATTTAAAAAGCCAGAAGGAATGAGTGTGATACTCCCCCATTTCCTCCTCTCTATCCTGTATATGTACAATTAGATCTACTTCAGTACTATAAATGGCTGTCTAAGAGAAATTATTGAAATAGTCCTCTATCTCTACCCGTTTAAGTTATTTTCAGGTTTTTGCTCTTATAGGCAATAATGCTTCAGCAAACATCTCTATATCTTTTATTTGTCCACGTTGTTCATGTGCCCACATACTGTATATATGCTGAAATTTCTCCCTAAAAGTAGAATAGCTGAGTCAAAGCATAAGAGTATATACAATTTTGGAAAGGTATTGCCAAATTGGTAAATGTTTTATTTTATTTTTTAAAATTAAAAATAATCAAGTAAATTTTATAGTATATGAGAAAGTGATAAGTACTGTAGAAAAGAGTAACTAAAGTAGAGCAAGATAAGGAGGATTAGGAGTTGGGCGGGGCTGGGAGGAGCTAGGACTCCTTGTGAATGTGAGACTGAAGAGGAAGCTTGAAGGACGGGAGAGTGCTAGTCATGTGGATATAGGGATTTGAAGCATTTCAGACAGAGGCAACAACCAAAACAGAGGTTTTTAAGGCAGTAGCATGCATGCATGGTGTATTTGAAGAAAAGCATGAAAATCTATGTGGCTGGGAGAAAAGAATGAGAAAAAAGTAGAAATAGAGGAGAATTCAGGGAAGAATGGAAGGCCCAATTAAATAGAAGCTCTACTTAGACTATGGGAAAAGAGAATTCAGTGATGGCTCCATACAAAGGTTTGGTACCACTTGTAATTAGATTCTGTGACATGAAAGAGGAAAGGTTACCAAGAAGTGACCTCAAAGGACAGTGGGGGAAAAAAACTTCCTCACTGCTTTTGAGTGGCTGAACCTCATGTGATACATCTTGCTGTCACTTTTCTTGGAAGAGGAGACTGAGGTAAAAATCCAAATTTATGAATAGGCTGTGGATAATTGTTTCTGACTCTCAAAGAAGGCCAGAGGAAATATTGAGGGGATCCAGGAATTCTATGGAATACTTTTTTCTTCTTTTTAAAAAAATCTTTATTGTTGAAAGTATTACATATGTCCCCCATTTTTTCCCCCATTGACCCCTTTTATCCTGCCCCCAATTGGATGATAAGATCAATCATTTGGGAAACAGGTTGAAGGCTTATCAGGTAACTTGGTATGAGAGACCTGCTAAACAACAGTGCTCTATTCTACAAATCACTGAGAAGCATCACAAAATTGTGATGGCATGCACTAAAGCTGTCTTTTGAAGTTAAGCAAACCTGGTGTACTGCCATGTACTGGTTGTAGAACCTTGGACAAGTTACTTAGTTCCCCTATGCTGCAGTTTCTTTTTTCATAAATCAGGGATAATTAAAGTACCTTCTTGAAAAAGTTGATGGGAATATTTTTTTTCCTTTTTATTGAATTTATTCGGGTGATGTTGGTTAACAAAATTCTACAGATTTCAGTTCTACAACACATCATCTGCACACTTTATTGTGTGTTCACCACCCCAAGTCAAGTTGCTGCCCATCGCCATTTATCCCTCCTAAACCCTTCTCCACTTCCCCCTTCTCTTCCTCCCCTCTGGCAATCATCATACTGTTGTCCATATCCATGAGTGGTAAAGGTTTTATCAGTTTACTTTCCCATCACTGGTTATGAGGTTACCTGTTTCCACATTTCCCCTCAAATCCTGAATTTTTTTCAAATATTTAAATCTTCGCCAAAATTTTAAGAAAAAACTAGTGTCTTGCTATGTTGGTATGCATTTATTTAATTCAGAACAAGGTTAAGTATTTTATATATAGGTAAAGAGAAGCATGTGTAAAACCACTGATATTTTCACTCTTACTCTTTTCTTCTACTTGGGATTTATGATTCATCATTGTCATTCTTGTCCCACATCTTTTCCTCTCTCTATCTAGTCAGAATCTCCTCCACAGAACCCACAGTGTCACTTTCTCTTGCACTTATCCTCCCTCTCTAAAATGGCGAGGCCATGCACTGGCATCCTTTACTTTTATCTTTCCTTCTTCCTCTAAATAACTCATCTTGTCTTCCTAATTTTCAGAGATCAGAAATTTACAACTCAGGTCTTAAAAATTGTTTATATGGATTTTGAAAGAACTTGACAATGCAATCATAGATATGGTATCAATATACTGAGAGATGTCCAAATTATGAAACTCAGTCACTTGATTATTTCATACTAGAGGCCTGGTGCACGAATTTGTGCATGGGTGTGGTCCCTCGGCTTGGCCAGCAAGATCGGCCGATAAGGGCCAGCCAGCCAGGGGGAGGGAATGCAGGAGGTTGGTTGTGGGAACTCATTGACCACCAGAGGGCAGCTCCTGTGTTGAGCATCTGCCCCCTGGTGGTCAGTGCGCAAGATAGTGACCGGACGACGGCTTTTATATATACAGATAGTTAAATAATTTACAAAAAGCCTTTAATTTATGGTCATATGTGATATACAAATATGAAATAATGACATTTAGAAATACAACAGAACTACCCATTCAAATAAGTAAAAGGATTCTTACTCTGTACAATCTATTTTGGCAATGAAATATAAAACAAAGGAATATGGGTTGTGTTGTGACTGAAATGGTCTCCAAAGGCATACATCAGCCTTTGTCTAGTTTTCTGTTAACTATTAATTGCCCAAGATTAAGTAAGGTCAGTGCCATTTTCTCTAAACAAATGTCTCCTTACTCTCCTCTTTCAGGTTTCATGAGAGCTGTCACTGCTGACAGAGAGAGGCAATGGACAAAGCCAATGACTCTATGGTGTCTGAGTTTGTGTTCCTGGGACTCTCCAGTTCAAGGGAGAACCAGCTTTTCCTCTTCCTCTTTTCCATTGTGTTCTATGTGGCAAGCCTTATGGGAAACTTCCTCATTGTGCTAACTGTGATCTCTGACCCTCGTTTACAGTCCCCCATGTACTTCCTGCTGGCCAACCTTTCCATCATCGACTTGATGTTTTGCTCGTCCACAGCTCCTAAAATGATTTATGATCTTTTAAGAAATCGTAAAACCATCTCTTTTGTGGGCTGTGTAGCTCAGATCTTCTTTATCCATGCAGTTGGGGGTACAGAGATGGTTCTGCTCATTGCCATGGCCTTTGATAGATACGTTGCCATATGTAAGCCCCTCCACTACCTGGCCATCATGAACCCACAAAGGTGCATTTTGCTTCTAGTCACTTCCTGGATTATTGGCCTTATTCATTCAGTGACGCAATTGGCTTTTGTTGTAAACCTGCCGTTCTGTGGCCCTAATGAATTAGACAGCTTTTTTGTGACCTTCCTCGATTTATCAAACTTGCTTGCATAGAGACTTACACATTGGAATTCATGGTTACTGCCAACAGTGGATTTATTTCTGTGGTTTCCTTTTTAATTTTGATCACCTCTTACATCTTTATTTTGATGACTGTTCAGAAAAAATCTTCAGGTAGCAGTATGTCCAAGGCCCTCTCCACTCTGTCAGCTCATGTCACTGTGGTTGTTTTGTTCTTTGGGCCATTAATCTTCTTCTACATGTGGCCATTTCCCACATCACACCTGGATAAGTTCCTGGCCATCTTTGATGCAGTTATCACTCCTTTTCTAAATCCAGTCATCTATACTTTTAGGAATAAAGAGATGAAGGTGGCAATGAGGAGACTATGCACTCAGTTATGAATTAAAGTTTCTTAAATATACTGAGGATGTATAAAAAGGCAAAGTATACTAGAATTTCAGAAAGATATGAACTAAATAAGATATGTTACATTTAAACAGAACGTCACTATCTACTAGTATGTGTTGTGTCTTGTATTTTTTTCTTCTTCAGATTGAATTGTGGTGTTAATCTCTGGGCTCTGCTTATGTAAGAGACCTAAGACTACAGGTTGTGGCTCTCTTACCAATGGTCTGACCTCTCTTTAGTGGCAATAGAATAAATATAAATGTTAAACAATACTTTTTAAAAGTCAACATATGGCTTATTGTCCATGTTCTTTTTTCCCCTTTTAAGTGGTCTATCTTACTTTCAAAATAAATGTTAATTTTTTATGTCATTGAATTTATCTTACTATACAGAGATGCTTTATGTTCTATATTTCCAGTTCATTATTATTTAGCATCTCTCAGTTTTATTGTTAAGCTGGCTTTTTCAGGGTACAGTGAGGAGACAGAAACCATACTAGTTTTTTTGAACACAGAAAGTTTGATACAAAGAATTGTTAATTAAGTATAAAGTTGTTAACTTTAAGAGTATTTGAAAGAATGAAATCTAAAATATCACAGACATAGTATTTGTAGGAAGCAGCTTTTACTCTAGAGAAGAATTTAGAATTACTAAAAATTACAAACAAAAAAACTATCAAAAGCTTGGGGGAAGGACCTGTGGAGCTAAAGCTCAAATACCTGAGGAGTGGATGCTGCTTGGCTGGTGCTAGTGCCTCTGAGCTTAGAGGAGGGCTTATGGGGCAAGGGCACAACCCCCGAGGAAGGGGGGCCACTGGCTAACACAAGTATTCCTGAGGAGGGTGTGATGAGCCAAGTTTCTCTAATGTTGGAAAACAGCTGCTGCCTTGGAAAGAAACCAAGTTTGCTGAGGTGACAAGTGTGGATGATGGATGATGCCCACAGGCACAGTGAGCAGAGGAGGAGGCCATAGAAAGGAGCAATGAGTGCTTCTTCCTCTTCTAACCTTGCAATCTTCCTCTAGCACCCTTTAATGGCAGAGTGGAAAAAAAGGAATTACTTTGCAAAGCCTCAGCTCCTGCATCAAAGCTGAAAGATAATAGCTTCTATAGTGCATGCAGTTACTTAGAAAACTATTAAAATTCTATAGGGATCATACAATTTTTGAACTTTAAAGTAAATTATAAATAATCTTATAGAGTTTCCCTATTTTATTAAATCTTAGGTACTGGAAAAATTAACCGATTAGCTGAAGGTCATAAAAGGAATATATAGAAGATCCATATCTAGAATCTAGGTTGACGGACTCCTATTTTTTTGCTGTCTTCTGTCATTTTATTTATTTTATTTTTTAACTTAAATTATTTATTGTTTAAAGTATTACATGAATCTCCTTTTCCACCCATTGTCCTCTCCCTGGCCACTCCCACCCCTCAGCACATGCCCTCATCCCCCTACTGTCAGTGTCCATTGGTTATGCTTGTATGCAGGAATATAAGTCCTTTGGTTGGTCTCTTATCCCCTCACCCCCCGCCTTACCTCATAGGTTGGGCAGTCTGTTCGATGCTTCTATGACTCTGGTTCTATTTTTGTTCATCAGTTTATGTTGTTCATTATATTCCACAAACGAGTGAGATTCTGTGATATTTATCTTTCTCTGACTGGCTTATTTCGCTTAGCATAAAACTCTTCAGATACATCCATGCTGTTGCAAATGGTAAGAATTCCTTTTTTTTTTTTTACAGCATCGTAGTATTCCATTGTGTAGATGTTGTATGGCCTCTTTAGAAAAGTGTCTATTTAGGTCCTTTGCCCAGTTTTTGATTGGATTGTTTATCTTTCTTAAATTTAAGCAATACATTTTGGAAATTAAACCCTTATCAGCGATAACATTGGCAAATATGTTCTTCCATGCAGTGGCTTTCTTGTTGTTTTGTTGATGGCTTCTTTTGCTGTACAGAAGCTTTTTATTTTGATGTAGTCCCGTTTGTTTATTTTTTCTTTAGTTTCCAATGCCATAGGAGCTGTATTGATAAATATATTGCTATGACATTGCCGGAAGCCGGTCCATCCTTGCTGCTTGACACAGTCGCTGCAGGAAAGAAACATCTGCACAGCATATGTTTCAATGGACCTGGCATATATAGCATACTGTTCTTAATATGTTTGAACCCCTTAATTAAGTGCCAGGCGGGTAGTTAAGCTACATAATCTTTACTCCCTGGAATGGAGATAAGAAACGCCCTAATCTTTGTAATAGAAATTGACAGGATTAAAATCGGCTGGTATAAATACAGATGTAACAAGACAACAGGACAGAGAACCTAGAGACAGAACCTAGAGACAGGACTTGGCCAGAGATCCTACACAGAACCTAGACACAGAACCTAGAGACAGGACCTGGCTAAAGAACCTAGAGACAGAACCTAGTGAGAGAACATGGCAAAAGATCCTGGAGAACCTGGAGAACCTGGCTAAAGAACCTGGTGACCGAACCTGGCTGGAGAACCTAGCAAGAGAACATGGACACAGAACCTGGCTGGAGATCCTGACCAGAACTTGGCTAGAGATCCTGTAGGCTGCTGATCAACTGAATGCTGTCTCCCTGTCATTCCTTCTTCGCCGACTCCGTCCACACCTTTGGGGACCCCTGGACCTGCTGGGGTTGGACTCCAGCATATGGCGCCTGAACAGGGACCCTTAGGTAAGCCCCCCATTCCCCTAGGTAAGCCCCCCGCACTCGGGACGGATAGGACTCCACCAGGGTGCTACAGACCCCCCTATAGAGGATAAGTAGGGTAAGAAGGTGGATAGTACAGAACTTAGATTGAGAAGATGTGCCATACTGAGTCCAAGAAAGAAGACTCTGTATTGATCCTTAGATTGAGAAGATATGCCATACTGAGTCCAAAGAAAGAAGACTCTGTATTGATCTTTTAACACATATGCTTGCTAGCAGAGGAGTTAAGGTTACTCCCAGTCAGACGGAATGTTTTATACAAGAAGTATGTCTGTGCTTTTCTGAGGAAGGAAAGGTGCCGGAAAGGTAAATGTAGATGCATGGGAGAAGGTAGGCCCACGGAGCCTTATCCTTAACCCCACTGCAGCCTTTCCACCCCAGAAAAGTGCAGGATTGGAAAGCTCTCCCTGGGGTGATAGATCAGGACTCAGGTAATAGCGGAAAGTGCCTCCTACTCTTAAAATGGATACAAGAGAGCATTTGGGGTTTTTCTTTTTAATGCCTGCCTTGGATTGAATAAATGCATTACGTGCGTCACCACAATGGACCCAGAGGAGCTCCTTGTCCCATCATTCCAAAGACTTAGAGTTGCTCCCATGACAGAAAAGCGGAAAAAAGAAGAAAAGAAAGGCTATGCAAGGGACTAAGGTACCAACATGGGGTCAGCTGAAGAAGTTAACAACTGAGGCCCAACAGATGGTAGAAAAGCAAGAAGTGGAAGCTACTCTCTCAGCCAAGTCTGAGGACTCTGAGTAAATCAGCAAAAGAAACTTTCATTTAGCAGAAACTCACTTATTTCGTCAAATGGAAAGACTTACTTACAGGAGACTGGAAGGGACCCGATGTACTTTTAACCTGGGGAGAGGATATGCTTGTATATTTCCACAGGATGCAGACTCATCTGTGTGGATTCCAGACTGTCTAATCTGACCTTATGTCACACCACCCTCCATCTCCGCCTCATCCTCCTCCCTGGCATCATCCATATCGGCCAACCCAGAGGACACAGCTGACTCCTCCCCCGTACACCGACACCACCCATCAAGCACGGCCCCTGATGGGCCCCTTTGATTGCAGCCCTTCAACTCGCTGACGCTTCGGGAAGCCCGTCGCCAATGATGCTGCCCGCTAGCCAGATTAACAAGGACAACCAAACCACCAACTTGAGGACAGCTGAAATCCCTTGACTAAAGAGGCCAGCAACCTTCTAAGGAACGGGGCTCCTTGTGCGCTTCATCACTATGTTTATAGCTATGCTTGTTGTCATTGCTTGCCAGTCTTCCGAGTCTTAAACAGCCCAATCTGAGAGGTGGCCGCTGATTTGCATGCGCTATCATTTAAAAAATAAAAAAGGGGGAATTTGCCGGAAGCCGGTCCATCCTTGCTGCTTGACACAGTCGCTGCAGGAAAGAAACATCTGCACAGCATATGTTTCAATGGACCTGGCGTATATAGCATACTGTTCTTAATATGTTTGCTCCCTTTAGCGCCATGTGTTTTAACCAAGGTCACCTCTCCGAGAAAGGTTGTTTCCCCAGGTGGGGATCTTTCCCTGAGGTTAGGGAGGGGATACAACCCCTTAATTAAGTGCCAGGCGGGTAGTTAAGCTACATAATCTTTACTCCCTGGAATGGAGATAAGAAACGCCCTAACCTTTGTAATAGAAATTGACAGGATTAAAATTGGCTGGTATAAATACGGATGTAACAAGACAATAAACAACACATCCTCAACACATCCTCATCAGCTCCTCATCAGCTCCTCATCAGCTCCTCATCAGATCCTAACCAGAACCTAGCCAGAGAACATGGCAAAAGATCCTGGACAGAACCTGGCTACAGAACTTCACTGGAGAACCTAGACAGAACACGGCAAAAGAACCTGGATAGAACCTGGCTAAAGAACCTGGTGACTGAACCTGGCTGGAGAACCTGGAGAACCTGGCTGGAGAAGCTGGATGGAGAACCTAGCAAGAGAACATGGCACCGGAACTTGGTTGGGGATCCTGACCAGAACTTCGCTGGAGATCCTAGCCAGAACTTCGCTGGAGATCCTGGAGGGAGAACCTCGCTATGCTGATGAACTGAACCCAGTTTCCATGTCATTCATTCTTCGCCGACTCCGTTCACACCTTTGGGGATCCCTGGACCTGCTGGGATTGGACCCCAGCATGACATATGTCTGCTATTTTGCTGCCTAAGGTTTCTTTGAAGATTTTTATGGTTTCCTATCTTATGTTTAAGTCCTTTATCCATTTTGAGTTTATTTTTGTGTATGGTGTAAGTTGGTGGTATAATTTCATTTTTTTGCATGTATCTGTTCAATTTTCCCAATATCATTTATTGGAGAGACTGTCTCAACTCCATTGTATGCTATTGCTTCCGTTGTCAAATATTAATTGAGCATAATGGCTTGAGTCAATCTCTGGGTTCTCTATTCTGTTCCATTGGTCTATATGTCTGTTCTTGAGCCAGTACCAGGCAGTTTTGAGAACCTGCTTGGTAATATAGCTTGATATCTGGTATTGAGAGCCCTCCTACTTGGTTCTTCTTTCTCAAGATTGCAGCTATTCAAGGTCTTTTTTTTATTCCAGATGAATTTTTGGAGAGTTTATCCTATGGCTTTGAAATATGCCATTAGTATTTTAATGGGGATTGCAATGAATCTGTAGATTGCTTTGGGTAGTATGGACATTTTAATGATGTTGATTCTACCAATCCATGAACATGGTACATTCTTCCATTTATTTATGTCTTCCTCTGTCTCTTTTTTCAGTGTCCTGTAATTTTCTGAGTACAAGACCTTTACCTCCTTGGTTAAGTTTATTCCTAGGTATCTTAATTTTTGTTGCAATGGTAAATGGGATTATTTTTTTAGTTTCTCTTTCTGTGACTTCATTATTGATGTATAAAAAAGCCATAGATTTCTGGGTGTTAATTTTGTATCCTGCTTCATTGCTGAATTAATTTATTAAACTCTAGTAGTTTTTTTATGGAGTCTTTAGGGTTTTCTATGTACAATATCATGTCATCTGTGAATAATGACAATTTTACTTCTTCTTTTCCATTTGGATGCCTTTTATTTCTTCTTATTGTCTGATTGCTATAGCTAGCATTTCCAGTACTATGTCGAACAGGAGTGGTGAAAGTGGGCATCCCTGTCTCATTCCTGTTCTTAGGTGGAAGGGTTTTAGTTTTCACCCATTGAGTATGATGTTGGCTGTAGGTTTTTCATATAAGGCTTTTATTATGTTGAGGTATGATGCCTCTATTCCCACTTTGCTGAGAGTTTTTATCAGGAAGCAGTGTTGGATTCTGTCAAATGCTTTTTCTGTATCAATTGATATGATTATGTGATTTCTGTCTCTCAATTTGTTTATGTGCTGTATCGTGTGTTTATTGATTTGCAGATATAGTACCAGCCTTGCATCCCCGGAATATATCCCACTTGGTCATGGTGTATGATCTTTCTAATGTAATGCTGGGTCCGATTTGCTAGAATTTTGTTGAGGATTTTAGCATCTATGTTCATCAGGGATATTGGCCTGTAATTCTCTTTCTTTGTACTGTCTTTATCTGGTTTTGGGATTAGGGTAATGTTGGCTTCATAGAAAGAGCTTGGAAGTGTGCCTTCCTCTTGAATTTTTTGGAATAATCTGAGGAAGATAGGTTTTAGTTCTTCTTTGAATGTTTGGTAAACTCCCCTGTGAAGACATCCAGTCCAGGGGTTTTATTTGCTAGAAGTTTTTTTTTTTTGTTTTGTTTTGTTTGTTTGTTTTGGAGAGAACATTATTTTAATTTAACATCAACAATGACACTGTAACAGCACAGGGGAGAGGTAATGGAGAGAGAAGACAATCAGGTTTCCTGTTCCCTAACAACCAGCCTTAATTTTACTGACAGAGCCCCAGCAACGTGGAAGCACCTCATTTAGCCTCTCAATGGAGTGGGAAGGGAAAGGGAATCGGAAATCAGAGGCTCAAAACTTAGAGAGGGGCTGATGGCAAGCAGGGAGAGGTAGCAGGGGAGTGGGGAGTGCCTTAGCGCAGGTCTTAGGCTGTGAACATGCCCCTGGCCCTGCGTAGGATGGAGTGAGTCCTTGGCGGCATCGTAGGGGTGCTCCTTGGATGGGATCTCAAGAACGGCCGGAATGGAGCGCTGGTGGGCGTCAAGCGCATGCCGCACCATCTCTGCGATGTACTGGTTGATGAGGATGATACCGATGTCATCCCGCTTTAGAAACTGCTGGAACGTGTCTTCGATCTCATTGACGGTGGTATCCTTCTCCACCACCAGGAAATTAGGGTGGCGGTTCTTGTTCAGCTCCCCGATGCCGCCCAGCAGGAAGCCCGTCACCATGTCCTCATCTCTGATCACCGAAATGAGCTTCCCCCTCCCGGCCATCCTAGCAGACCGCTGGAAGTTTTTTGATTGCTCTTTCAATTTCATCAGTATTTATTGGCCTATTCAGATTTTTTATTCTACCTAATTGAGTTTTGGAAGGTCGTATTTTTCTAGGAATATCTCAATTTCTTCAAGGTTGTCCAGTTTGTTGAAGTAGAGTTTTTTTGTAGTTTTTTTTTTTTTTTTAACAATTCTTTGTATTTCTGTGGGGTTGGTTGTTACTTCACCTCTTTCATTTCTGATTTTATTTGGGTCCTTTTTCTTTGTTTCTTGGTGAGCCTGTCTAGAGGTTCATCAATCTGAAAATTATTAGAATGAATAAATGGATTTGGCAATGTAACAGGATACAAAATTAACGCCCAGAAATATATGGCATTTTTATACACCAATAGTGAACTTACAGAAAGAGATAAAAAACAATCCCATTTACCATTGCATGAAAAAAATTGAGATACCTAGGAATAAACTTAACAAAGGAGGTAAAAGACCTGGACTCAGAAAACTACAGGATACTGAAAAAAAGAGATAGAAGAAGACATAAACAGATGGAAGAACATACTGTGTTCATGGATTGGTAGAATCAAGATCATTAAAATGTCCATACTACCCAAAGCAATCTACAGATTCAATGCACTCCCCATTAAAATACCAACGACATATTTCACAGACCTAGAACGAACTCTCCAAAAATTCATCTGGAATAAAAAAAGACCCTGAATAGCTGCAGCAATCTTGAGAAAGAAGAACAAAGTAGGAGGGATCTCAATACCAGATATCAAGCTGTGTTACAAAGCCAATGTTCTCAAAACTTCCTGGTACTGGCACAGGAACACACATATAGACCAATAGAATAGAATAGAGAACCCGGAAATCGACCTAAACCACTATGTTCAAGTAATATTTGACAAAGGAGTCAAGAACATACAATGGAGTCAAAACAGTCTCTTCAATAAATGGTGTTGGGAAAATTGGACAGATAAATGCAAAAAAATGAAACTAGACAACCAACTAACACCATACACAAAAATAAACTCAAAATGGATAAAATGCTTAAACATAAGGTGGTAAACCATAAAAATACTGGAGGAATCCAAAGGCAACAAAATCTCAGACATATGCCAAAGCAATATCTTCACCGATACAGCATCTTGGGCAATGGAAACTAAAGAGAATATAAACAAATGGGACTACATCAAAATAAAAAGCTACTGTATAGCAAAAGAAACCATCAACAAAACAACAAGAAAGCCCACTGCATGGGAGAACATATTTGCCAATTTTATCACTGATAAGGCTTTAATCTCCAACATTTACAGGGAACTCATACAACTTAACAAAAGAAAGATACACAACCCAATCAAAAAATGGGCAACGGACCTAAATAGATACTTTTGAAGAGGACATAAGGAAGGCCAAGAGACATATGAAAACATGCTCAAAGTCACTAATCATTTCAGATATGCCAATCAAAATGACAATGCAGTACCATCTCACACCTGTCAGAATGGCTATCATCAACAAATCAACAAATGACAAGTGCCGGTGAGGATGCAGAGAAAAAGAAACCCTCATGTACTGTTGGTGGGAATGCAGACTGGTGCAGCCACTGTGGAGAACAATATGGAGTTTCCTCAAAAAACTAAAAATGGAACTCCCATTTGACCCAGTGATCCCACTTCTAGGACTATATCCCAAGAAACTAGAAATACCAGTCAGAAAGGATATATGCACCCCTATGTTCATAGCAGCACAATTTACAATAGCTAAGATTTGGAAACAGCCTAAGTGCCCATCAGCAGATGAGTGGATTAAAAAACTATGTTACATATACACAATGGAATACCATGCTGCGGTAAAAAAGAAGGAATTCTTACCATTTGCAACAGCATGGATGGAACTAGAGAACATTATGCTAAGCAAAATAAGCCAGTCAGAGAAAGATAAATATCACATGATGTCACTCATTTGTGGAATATAATGAACAACATAAACTGATGAACAAAAACAGATCCAGAGACAGAGAAGCATTGATCAGACTGTCATATCTCAGAGGAAAGGTAGGGGAGGGTGAGGGTAAGGGGGAGAGATCAACCAAAGGACTTGTATGCATGTATACAAGCCTAACCAATGGACACAGACACCAGGGAGTGAGGGCATCACTTTGTATATTTAAAAATGGAGAATGGAGACTAAAGAGAACAAATAAGTAAAACAAGAGAGGGGTCATTTGTAAACCAATGCTAATAATGTCCTATGGACTAATATGATTACCTCAATCTTATGCAACTGAGGCTAAAAAAGACAGAGATTCAAATCTTGTTACTCCTTCTTAATATTTGGAAGTGAACCTCCTTATTCATATTATTACTGCCTCCAAATGATAAGCACAGTAAGGGACAATGGAATTATTTCAGTGACTGAATTCTTTTGTTAAGTTCAACAAATGTATAGTAGGTCTCCTTCATTTCAGGAAACTGTACAAGTTGCTTTGGAAGACACAAATATGAATTGGACAAAAGCCCATATTTTCAAAGTGCTTATTACAATATGGTAATTTATTATTTATGAAAGTCACATTATAAACTATTTTAAATTACTTTTTATAGTTTATTCTTTCACTTGCCTAGATTATTTATGTATAGAGAAAATTAATATTTATAAGGCTGCTTCATGTAATTTTTATCTCTTGGAAAGTAAATATTATCAAATGACATAGGGATGCTTTCTTTCATTGTAATAGGATTTAATGTGGCAAAAAAAAAAGGACAGAGATTGAGTTTTGTAGAGTCCAGTGTCATTTATCCCTCCTGTGATTCATTATCAGCTTTCTTCGTTGTTGTTTTAATCACAACAAATACAGTTTTAGGAGACAATTTCCTTGACTAATTGATGTTAGTTTTGCAACACCAGGTCACCATAGCCTTATTTGGCCACTATCCTCCTGTGCAGTTAATTAGCTATTTTTTCCATTTGTGGAAACCTTTTTGAATACCTCTTGAGATAATGATCCGTGAATAGCTACAAGGGAAGGATGGGGTGAAGTTGACAACAAGAAGGAGATATTAAATTAGGTAAACTTCAACATAAGAAACAATAAGGTAACATTTTGCTTTTTGTTTGTATCAATTAAGCTTTGACCTGAAGGCAAGAAGAACAGATGGTGGTGGTAGTGACATGATGAGCACAACAGGAGAATAAATATGAGTGGTTGTAGATATGGAGAGCAAGAATTAACCTAATTTTTATCTAGGACTTGGAAATGACCTGGAGATTCAAAGGTTTGACGGAAGATACATTGCAGAGTCTGGAGTCCACACTGTAACCAGGACTAGGATGCAGGTTGATTTGTTAACTGGACCCAGGAATCTTTAGAGACAGTTATTAGTATTGAAAGTGAAGACAAATGTGTGTGTTATCTCATAACAAGTTTGTTTTCTGCTTCGCTTCTATCTTTAGATAACTAAGAAATGAAGAGGAGAAAGTTCATTAGGTAGTAGTAAAAAGTAAAGTTAAAAAAAATAAAACCCCAACTTCATAGAATCAATGTGGAGAAAGAGTGCTTGAAAACTTGGTTAGAAGAAACATATCTAAATATCTCACCCTAAAATAATATAGTGTCAGTTAAAACTAGGTGATGGAGGAACAGAGGAAAAAAACTAAATGTATAATGTTTAACAGTCAGCAATCAATCCTTCTGTTTTTTTATTTGTGTTTTAAAACATTTATAAGAAAATGTTGTAGGTCACTATCATGAAATGTTTGATGGTGAAGTGGGAGTGATTGGACAGAGTGACAAAGATAAAGGGGTAAATCCTATGACAGGCTAAAGGAATTGAGGTGAATAGATCTAGAGCAGTGATGGCGAACCTTTTGAGCTCGGCGTGTCAGCATTTTGAAAAACCCTAACTTAACTCTGGTGCCGTGTCACATATAGAAATTTTTTGATATTTGCAACCATAGTAAAACAAAGACTTATATATTTTATATTTATTTTATATATTTAAATGCCATTTAACAAAGAAAAATCAACCAAAAAAGTGAGTTCGCTTGTCACCTCTGACACGCGTGTCATAGGTTCGCCATCACTGATCTAGAGGGTACAGATGAGTGATCCTTATTTGATTTCACCAAGTTCAAGGATATTAAACATTTTTCTGAGAGTTTTTCTGACACCTTTATATTCACAGAGAAAGAATTAAATGGATATCGGCTTAATTGAAAGGAGAAAAATTTTCCTTTTGTAATGAAGAACCTTTGTGCTATCCTATAAAATAAAAGCCTAATATGCTAAGTGTCTGGTGACCGGTTGACTGTTCAACCAATCAAAGCGTAATATGCTAATGATATGCTAAGGCCACTCAACCGCTCTTTATGACATGCACTGACCACCAGGGGGCAGATGCTCCAACTGTTAGGTTAGTTTGCTGCTGGGGCCTGGCCTATGGGGACTGAACGATATGGGCCAGACACACCCTGGAGCCCTCTGATTGTGCACCAATAGGGTCCTTCAGCCTGGCCTGTGCCCTCTCCCAATCTGGGACCCCTCAGGGGATATTGAAGAGCCGGTTTTGGTCTGATCCTGAAGGCCACTCCCCTGGCCACTCCCGTGAGCCCCAGATGCAGGGCTCACGGCTGGTGAGCACTGCTGTGGCAGTGTGAGCCTCTCCCAATTGGGACTGATTGGGCACAAGCCCGTGGCAGGCGCAGTGGGGCCAGGATGAGCGGGAGCAGCAGTAGGAGCTACAGGTGGTGTTGGACTGCCGGTTTCGGCCTGATCCCCACAGGCCACCCTGAGGGACCCCACCTGTGTACAAATTCGTGCACCAGGCCTCTATTTATGTTAATAAAAAGCAGGAAACCAAGGAAGAAAATGAATTCTCAAACCTCTTGAACTGATAAAAAAACATAAAACTTACATGTCCTGGATGGAGAAACAAGACAAAGGAATTGGGTCAGAATATATTTTTAGATCTCTTCCAGCCAAAATTATTTTATTAATTGGGGATAATGAACTTCTCTCTCTCTGTCACTCCCACCCCCCATTTTTAAAATGTGACATCACTATGACTCTATTCTAAGAGGTTACCCAATTCTAATTTCATATAGCTGAAGATATTTAAATCATCATTTCATCAAGAATCTGCATTTGTTATATATGATCATTTAAGTAGTCTAAGTGATGGCTATAATTCATGTCATTATAATTCTTGAGAGTAATAGGTAGATCAGAAATAGGGAACTCAAAGTGAAAAATCTAATAATGGCAATGGTCTTAAGAGACATGGAGGGTCTGGGATGCTTCAAAGTGATCAAGCACCCAGAACCTAGTGTCTCTCACTAGAAGCCACTCAGAGATTATACAACTCTGAACTAATAGATAGCTAAGGACTTTAAAGACTTGAAGACAGGAACTGGGTAAGTTTTCAGATCTGCTGATATTTTCTATTGGCATTATTTTGTCTTCTTTGCTCTTTAAGGGATTGTAATGTAGGTACATTTTGTCTTTGACCCCATTTCTCCTGTTCTCAGCTTTAGCTCTTATTCCTGGGGTCTGCTCCTCTCCTGCTGAGCTCATCTGCTCTTTACCTGTCTTCTGCAGCAACCTATCCAAGCAAATCCTTTTTGGGTAATGAATTAGGTTTAAAGTGGGTCACTAATATCTTTGTTGTCAAAACGTTCATTTCTTGCCTGCATAAGATCTGAGCTAAGGAACACCATCTGGTAACTTGTTTGTCTGTAACAGCTTAATGGAGTACCCTTCCCTTAGCAATGTAAGTAAAACTAGGGAATTCAGTATGCTAACCTAAAAGGAAGAAATTCTAATGCTAGGTATAATACAAAATAATTTTGGGTCCTGGGGCTTTTAAGATTACAAATCTGATCAAGCTCCCATTCTCCCATTTCTTCCTCTTTGTCATAATTTTTCATTTAATGGGCCTTGCTCATCTGTTGCATCCTATAATCCATTTTTGCTTTGCTTTCCTTTTTTCTCATCTTTCTATGAATTTTATTTTTGATTTTAAAAATGTACTTAACATTAAAAAAAGTGTCTTTCTTGCCTTCTGGTTGGATTCAGTCATACAAAATCTCATATTGTTTTTCTAAATGACCTCATAAATCTTCTTCTAATTTTGCTAACTCTATTTCTTATAAATTCATTAACAGTCAAATTTACCACTGTTTCTTTTGCTGTTCTTGTTTGTTAGTTTTTGCTATTCAAATTTCAATGTAGAAGAAGCACCACTTATATTTTACTTCATAATATATTCTCATTGTTATTCCCACTTAATGGGAGCCTTAAAAAACTTGGTTAGAAGCATTTCTTCCCTTAGTAATATTTTTGCTTAATTTTTCTGCCTATTTCTAGAGACAGTTTGATTAATTAGTGCATAGTTCATGACACAGAGATTTGGTTATAGTCATAAACCAGTTTACACAACTCTTAAAATTGTCCTGATAACCTTACAGTCTCACTTTATATATGTTCAATTTCTTCATTCCTTTCTTCCACATCTTTATATTATCTCTAAGGCTTAGCACTTTATAGATGCCACAATTATTTGTTGCTAGGCACTTTATAGATGCAACGTATGTATTTGTTGTCTGAGTGAGTGAAAAAGCCATGAAATCTTTCTTCCACCATCATTTTTGAGCTGCTTTTCAATTAGTTCAAATAATTATGATAGTGAAATAAGTCAAAGATAAATGTCATATTGTTCCACTTTTATGTGAAATCTAAAAAACACACACAAATGAGTGAACAAACAAAACAAAAGAAAACAGATTAATAGAAACATAGGCTGAAGGGATGATTGCCAGAGAATCAGGAGTGGTGGGGGGTGGTGGGTGAGAAAGGTGAAAAGGAATATAGTCAAAAATATTGTGGTAAGTTTGCACAGTGACAGATGATTATAACAGTGGGGTGAACACATCTAAGGTATAAAAATGTTGAGTCACTATATTGTATATCTGAAACTAATGTAACTAATATATAACTACTATCTATAATAATAAAAGCATAATATGCTAATTAGACCGGATGACCTTCCGGATGAAGCCAGGGCTGTGAGGGAAGCCTGGGTCCCGGGTGCCAGAGGGAAGTCAGTGCCAGCAGCCGGGGGAAGAAAGGCCTACTCTTGCATGAATTTCGTGCATCAGGCCTCTAGTACTTAAATAAAAAAGGTGAACCAGTTATAAAGTTGTTAACTTGGTATTTAAAAGCATGTAAAGATGACTATCTATACTAATAAAAGGGTAATATGCTAATTAGATCAGACATATTCTGGACGACCTTCTGGATATCCTTCCGGACAAAGCCATGGTGGTGGGGCCAAGGCAGAGGCAGTTAGGGGCAATCAGGCCGGTAGGGGAGAGCAGTTAGAGGGATCAGTTTGGCAGGCAGGTGAGCGGTTAGGAGCCAGCGGTCCTGGATTCTGAGAGGGATGTCCGACTGCCGGTTTAGGCCTGATCTGGCAGTCGGACATCCCCTGAGGGGTTCTGGATTGGAGAGAGTTCAAGCTGGCCTGAGGGAGGGCCTTCCCCCCCCCCCATGCAGGAATTTCATGCACCAGGCCTCTAGTATATTTTTAAAAAGGTAACAACTGTAGGAAACAGCTACTATTCTTAGGGTTGGAGGAACAAAATTAAGAAGTTAGAATTATTAAAATTTAGTGAGTTAGAAAAGAGGTCCTATGAAGCTGAATCCCCCTCTTTGGAAGAAGTGTATCTTGGCTACTACTTGTTTCTCTGAATTCAGGTACTGAAAAATTAACTAATGAATTACAGCATATCTTCAAGTGTTATTAACCTTTCTAGAGAGGAAGAACTGCATCTAATAGGCCAAAATCGCATTTTCTGTCATGAATATGGATTCCTCAAAGGCAAGAATTCTTGTCAATGTTATGTCTCCAAATGCCTGAAATGATGCCTGGCATTCTGGGTACTCAAAATATTTATTAAATTAATGAACAAAAATCATCTAGAGAACCATTCAGGAGTCAGTTATACACCTGGTGTAACTACTTGTCCAAGACCATATTGATTGGATGATTATCATAGGCTTCTTTCATTGGTGGACATTAGTTGTTCAGGCTTGGTCTAGATGTAGTTGGAGTCAGAAGTCACTTAAGTGTAGTTTCAGGGAAAAAGTCAGGACTTTTCATATCTGTCCTTCCTCTGATATCTTTTTCACCTTCCTGATAGGCTATTTGAAATTCCCTATGTCAGAGTCATTGATCAGTTTTAATATTTTCCTCTTTCTCACATGTAAGAAAGTTGTGGTATACAGAATAATGGCCCCCAAAGATGTCCATGCCTTAATTCCTGGGCCTGTGAATATATTACCTTACATGGCAAAAGGGACATTGCAGATGTGATTAAGATTTTTGAGATGAGAAAATTATTCTGGATTATCTGGTTTAGCCCAGTGTCATAGCAAGCGTCCTTATAAGAGAAGGGTAGGAGTCAGAGCCAGAGAGGCTATTGCAGTGATGCACTCCAATGGAGGCAGAAGTTAGAGTGATGTACTTTGAAGAGAGAGGAAGGGCTCCTGAGCCAAGAATACAGGCAAGCTTGGAAGACCCATTTTGGCTTTTTCATCTCCAGAACTGTGAGGCAATACATTTGTGTTTTTAAAACCACCATTGCTGGTAATTTGTTACAGCAGAAATAGGAAACCAAAACAAAAGCTATTTAATAAAAATCACTTTTAATGGGAGTTAGGGTTCTTGATTCTGGTATAAACTCTCACCAATTACCTTAGTGATAATGAGCAGGTCACTTCCTATATTTTTTTCTATATTGATTATTTCACTAACGAAACATAAATGTTTACTAAATAAGGAACATCCCATTGAAAGTGGACCTCTGATGGTTTTTCTCTGGTAATTCTTTATCCCTAAAAATTGTAATTTTGTCTTTACTTCCCCATACTGGGATCTGTCTAATGTCCTTTAGTTTTTTGTTTTTTTCCTGGATTTTATATCAATCATCATCCTCTCTCAATTACAGACACAGACACTGACTAGCTCTTTTTACCCAGTTTATTTTTTAAATTTCTGTCATTCTTTTACCCATTCAAAATGTATTTTGAGAAAGAAAAGAGACAACTTTTATGTGGCAGAGTTCTTATCTTTTGTGATCCAATGTGTGTGTGTGTGTGTGTGTGTGTGTGTGTGTGTTTACACACTAGAGGAGGAGATTGTCTCAGCTCATCACATATTTTATGTGAGAAATTGAGATTTTTTGAAAAAGTGAGTATTATTTATAAAATAAATGAGTCCCCCCATTTTGAAATGCATTTGAAATGTATTTGAAAGGTCCTTTATTCAAAAATTTTAAATTAATATTTGGGACCCCATATTTCTTTCGATGAAAGAATTTTCTTGTGCTAATATTACTTTGTGTAAACAGTTACAGGAATGAGGCTTGGCATCCTGTGATAATTCCTGATTGATAACACAAAAAATACTGTTAATATGAACCTTACTGAATTATAATTCACTTTCTTGTCTCCAGAGTCATTCTTCAGTCCATTAATTTTTTTCTTCATTCAATAAGTGCGAAGTACTCATTAAATGACTATATTAGTCACTACTGGTGATTGTGATGGAGGTGAGACTGCTTCTGTGAACCAGACATAGTTCCTGTACTCAAGAAGCTATACTTTAATTTGAGAGATGGAAATTTATATAATGATGAGAGGCAGAGCAAAATAAATGCTAACAGTGCAGAGGGAATATAGAAATGCTCAGATTTGGAAATTTTCACAAATTAGAAAACATTAGAGCTGGGACACTGAGAATTTGATTCTGTGCTTTGGAGAACAGAATGAGAGAAATTTTAAAAGTTGAAAGATAGAAAAATGTAAAAGTCTAATAGAACAATATAAGTAACAAGAGAGAGACTTTGGAAGCTATATTCTGTGCATAAAAAATTGTTAGGTGGCGATATGAATGTCTGAAATACTATTAATTTATAAGAAATCATACTCAAAAGTATTTGAAGATAACTTTTTAAAAAAATATATTTTATTGATTTTTTACAGAGAGGAAGGGAGAGAGATAGAGAGTTAGAAACATCGATGAGAGAGAAACATCGATCAGCTGCCTCCTGCACATCTCCTACTGGGGATGTGCCCGCAACCCAGGTACACGCCCCTGGCCAGAATCGAACCTAGGACCCTTCAGTCCGCAGGCCGATGCTCTATCCACTGAGCCAAACTGGTTTCGGCGAAGATAACTTTTATGTTATTGAAGTAGAGCACATTGGACAGGAGGATATAAAATATGCATGTAATCCTAAAGAAAGAAAAAGTAAAATAGATCCAGAAATGTAAACTAGTAATAATAGTTTTGAAAATCATGTCATGTGGGAACCAGCTGACTCCTCTAAGTAGAAGTCCAGTGTACATGTAATGAAGATTATTTGGTTGTGTGAGATGTTAATATTATGATTATTTTCATGGATTGAAGACTTTCTTTATTGAACACCAACACTTGGCTATACATTTTTTTTTCATTTTCTTCCTTTTAGATAACATGAACATTGACCTTGGTGTTTGAGACAATGGATGGAATGAATCACTCCACAGTATCAGAGTTTGTGTTCCTGGGACTCACCAATTCATGGGAGATTCAGCTTCCCCTTTTTGTCTTCTCCTGTTTGTTCTACTTGGCTGGCATGATGGGAAACCTTGTCATTGTGTTCACTATAACCTTGGATGTTCATCTGCACTCCCCTATGTATTTCCTCCTGGCTAACCTCTCAGTCATTGATATGTTTTTTTGCTCAATCACAGCCCCTAAAATGATTTATGATATTTTCAAGAAGCACAAAGCCATCTCCTTTTGTGGATGTATTACTCAGATCTTCTTCACTCATGCTGTTGGGGCCGCTGAGATGGTATTGCTCATCACTATGGCCTTTGATAGATATGTGGCTATATGTAAGCCTCTCCACTACCTGACTATCATGAGTCCAAGAATGTGTTTATACTTTTTAGTCACTTCCTGGATTGTTGGCTTTATCCATTCATTGATTCAATTAGTTTTTGTGGTAGATTTGCCTTTTTGTGGCCCTAATGTTTTGGACAGTTTTTACTGTGACCTTCCTCGCCTCCTTAGACTTGCCTGCACAAATACACTAGAACTGGAGTTCATGGTTATTGTCAATAGTGGGCTTATTTCTGTGGGATCTTTTGTCTTGCTGGTCATTTCCTACATATTTATTCTGTTCACTGTTTGGAAGCACTCTTCAGGTGGTTCATACAAGGCCCTCTCCACTTTGTCAGCTCATATCATTGTGGTGGTTTTGTTCTTTGGGCCGCTGATGTTTTTCTACACATGGCCTTCTCCCACATCACACCTGGACAAATATCTTGCTATTTTTGATGCATTTATCACTCCTTTTCTGAATCCAGTCATTTATACATTCAGGAACAAAGAAATGAAAATGGCAATAAAGAGATTGTGCAGTCGTCTTGGGCATTACAGGAAGATTTCGTAAATGAATTGGCTTTGATGATATGGAACTATACATTCTCCCTCATGCTGGATGCAGAGAAAATATTATGCAATTTCAGAGAAATACTCAAGACTTAGGCCATGTTATATGCCTAGAGATCTAGTATCTATTAAATTATGGTATCTATCTCACCATTAAATTAGAAATGATGCTATTCTTTGATACTCTGTACATCAAAGTGTTAAAGGCCAAATCATATGTCTTTTGTAACTTACATGGTCTAAGAAAGTGCCATGTAATTGAGCAAATAATAGTTTATCTTTTTTCTATTTTGGACAGATTATTCTATTGACAGATGGAATATGCATTCATATTATTTTCTTCTATTTACTATGTAACTGTTTTGATTTTAATTTTCTTTTTTCCTAATCTGTCTACTTCTTATTTCTCCAGTATCAAAATATTTTGCCTCCTTATCAGGCTCCTCTATCTGTCAGTATGGGAAATTGTTAATTCTGTATTAGAATCTTGAATTTAAAGCTAGAATGAGTAACCAACATCATTTGTCCTAATCCCCTCAGTTGAACACGCTAAAACTGAGGAATTGAAGGGTGACTGGAATTTTTCCAGAGACACACAGCCAGATATCACCGGAGATAGTCAGGTACCAGAAACTGTCTCTGGTTCCTAGGTCAGTGCCCTTGCCCTTCAAGTCAATATTATATTTAAATTTCTGCTCATATTTCACTCTTTTAACTTTTTCTTATAGGTATATTTGAAAAGAGATCTTTACACCTTCCATTTGTATTCCTTCTTCCTAGTAAATTCCCATTAGCATTTAGCACTTCTTTATCAATTCTAAATCCTTCCCTAATTTCTACCGCTAACATACATTTCCTTGCTCAGGGCCTACCAAAAATGATTTTTAAACCATTGCTTTAATTATTAAAAATGTTTAAAATTCATTATTAACAGTATTTTTTGTCTACAGTGGTGTTCAGAGAGATCTTTAATTAAATTATATGTTGTAGGCCTGAAGTTCCTCCCAAATATTTACAATTAATGATGTTCCTTTTTTTTTTTTTGATGGGAAACAATGTGATTGATGAATTGTGTATTCTGCTTTAGTAAGTCACACTGAGATCATTGTGCTTCTCCCAGAAAAATAAGTGTAAAATATTTCAACAAATAGAAAAGAAAAGATTTATAAAATATATGTGCAGGTTTTCTTTACCCAGAAATCGTGCAGTCTAAGTCTAGCATTTTACCTTGAATTTTATGAAGCAGATATCCTCTTTATCCCCATTTACAGAGGAGGGATCTGAGGCGCAAAGATGTTAAATGTTCTCAAGGTCACAATCTTCCAAAACTGAATCAGAAAGAATCAGAAAATCTGAATAGACAGATTACAACTAATGAATTTGAAGCAGTAATAAAAAAACTTCTAACAAGCAAATGTCCTGGACTGGATCCCTTCACAGGTGAATTTTACCAACATTTAAAGAAGAACTAACACCTATCCTCAAATAGTCCAAAAATTCA